>NC_142867.1:70970000-71270000 GCF_051225735.1 Oryctolagus cuniculus
ATGACCAGCAAAAACCCTCCCTGTGACACATTATAGTCAAAGTCTCAAAAATTAAAAACAAAGAGAATTCTAAAGTATGCAAGACAAAAGCATTAGATTACTTTAAGAGGGTGACCTTGAGACTATCAAGGATTTCTTTTAAAAACCTTATAGGCCAGGTAGGAATGGAATGATATAAGTTCTGAAAGAAAGAAAAAAGAAACTGTCAATAAAAAAAATACTATATCCCAAAGTTACTTCATAAGTCAAAGAGAAATCAAGACTTTCCAAGATCAGTAAAAACAGAGGAAATTCACTAGCACCAAACTAGTCTTATAAAAGATGCATGGGGAGTCCTCTTAGGGAAACAAAAGGAATATAAGCACCCTGATGAAGACAGGAGACAGTATAAAACATGCCAGGAGAACAACAAATGATATTCAAAATAAGCACAGGAACTTATAAAAATGACAGGATATGCCCATAACTAATAAATAATAACTTTGATTGCAAATGGACTACGTTTCCCAATAAAAAGATATATGTTTAATGAATTTGTGAAAAGGAAAAAAAAGACCCAGTGGTATACTCCCTATAAGAAACTCACTTCATCAATAAAGACACACAGACTGAAAGTAAAAGGATGGAAAAAGATATTTCATGCAAATGGAACCAGCTGAACAGAAGTAGTTGTGCTTTTATGAGACAAGATAGACTAAGATAAAGCCTGTAAAAAGGGACAAAGATGGTTATCATTTAATGATATCAGGGAGACATGATGATTATAAATGTAAATGTACCTAATGCTAATATACATAATCATATAAAGCAGACATTTATAGATGTAAAATGAAAGACAAGCTCTAATATAACAACAATAATAATAATAAAGGACTTCAACACTCCACTTTCATCAATGGATAGAAAATGCACACCAAAATCAATAAAAAAAAGTAACAGAATTAAACTGTACTATAGACCAAATAAACATTTACAGAACTTTCTATTTAACACTTAAATATGCATTCTTTATATCATTATATTGAATATTATCTAGGATAGAGCATAATATATCACAAAATAAACCTGATCAAATTTTTAAAAAATGAAATCATATATCTTCTCTGATAACAGCAGATTAATATCAGAAATCACCCACAAAAGAAACGCTAGCAGTTATACAAATATAAGGAGACTGAGCAACATGTTTCTGGATGAACAATTGTCACTGAAGAAATAAAATGATAATATAAGAATTCCTTGAGACTAATGAAAACAGAAACACAATCTACCAAAACTTACAAGATACAACCGAAGCAATACTAACACAGCAGCTTACAGCAATAAGTGTCCACATAAAAAATAGAAATATATAAAATAAGCTCACTAATAATGCATCTTTTAAAAGACCTAAAGAAATAAGCACAAATAAAACTCAAAACTAGTAGAAAGAAATAACAAAGATCAGAATAGAAATAGGTATAAACAGAGACTAAAACAGCAAAAATTGATGAAATGCATTGCTTTTTTAATGAGATAAGCCAAATTGATAAACCTTTACATAGTCTTAAAAAAAAAAAAAAAGAGCCCACATTGTGGCACAGCAGGTAAAGCCACTGCCCACAACACAAACATCCCATATGGGGCACCAGTTTGTGTCCTGGCTACCCCACTTCTGATCTAGCTCCCTAATGGCCTGGGAAAAGTTGTGGAAGATGGCCCAAATGATCAGGCCTCTGCCACTCTCATGGGAGACCAGGAAGAAGTGCCTGGTTCGAGGCTTTGGCCTGGCCCAAGCTGGCTGTTGTCATCTGGGGAGTGAATAAGTAGATGGAAGATGTCTCTCTCAAACTTGACTTTTAAATAAATAAATCTTTCAAATAAATAAATAAATAAATTTTTTAAAAAGAGACAGATTCCAGAGAGATCAACAAAAAAATGAAAATAAAAAGAGAAAAAAGAAAAAGAGAAGTCTCATATAACTAAAATCAGAGGTGAAAAATTAAATATTACAAATGATATTACAGAAATACAAAAGACCATTCGGTAATTTTATGAACAGTGCACTAACAAATTGGAAAACCTAGAAGAAATAAATTTCTATGTACACATAAGTTACAGATCAATCTAGAATCAATCCAGATGTCTACCAACTAAAGATTGGATAAAGAAATTGAGGTATATATACACTATGGAGTACTATTCAGCTATAAAAAACTGAAAATCTGTCATTTGCAACAAAATGGATGCAACTATAAACTATTATACTTAGTGAAATAAGCCAGTGCCCAAAAGACAAATACCATATTTTCTCCCTTTTCTGCAGTACCTAATACAATACCTAAAAGGTAATCTAAAGAAGTGAAACTGATACGTTGAGATGTGATGATTTTGAACAGCCTTTGTCTCAGCTGTTGAGATTTTTTCTTCCATACTTCCATACTATTCTTTCTTCCATACTATTTACTTAGTTTAGAGTTAATCTTATGTATATAAAGTAACTGAAAATAGATCTTTGTGAAAAATAAGAATGGGAATAGGAGAGGAAGGAGGAAGAATTGTGGAAGTGCAGGTGGGATGGAGGGCAGGGTGGGAAGAATCACTATGTTTCTAAACTGTATATATGAAATGTATGAAGTTTGTATACCTTAAATGAAAAGATTTCTAGGTTAAAAAATAAAAATTTAAAGTGTAAAAAAATACAAAAAATGTTGAATTGTAAAGAAATGGAATATCTGAACAGATCAACAATGAGTAATGAGATTAAAATCATTAATAAAATGTTTACCAACAACGAAAAGCCCAGGATCAAATAATTTCACAGCTGGATTTTAGCAAACTTTCCAGGATAAATGGACACTAATTCTTCTCAAACTATTACAAAAGTACTGAAAGAGGAAATTTTTTTCAAATACATTCTGTGAGGCCAGTATTACCTTGGTTCCAAAATCAGAAAAGGATAGAATAAAATAGAAACTATAGATCAATATCACTGATAAACATAGATGCAAAAAGTGTCAAAAAATCCTAGGAAATAAAATCCAACAATATATCAAAATGATCATTCATCATGATAAAATACAATTTACCCCAGTAATTCAAGTATAATTCAACACATGTGAATAGTAAAGGTAATGTATTACATCAATAGAAGGAATGATATATATCACATTATCACATCAGTAGATGGAGAAATAACTCAATAAAAATTTAAATCTACTCATGATAAAAGAAAACTTGAATAAATTAGGTACTTAAGGAAAATAACACAATAAAGGCTATCCATGACAAAACTGCAGTTAACATACAAAGTGGAAAAAAGTCCAAAAGATTTCATCTGGAATTTAGAATCACAAAACAATGTCTATCTCACTGATCTTATTTAGTATGGTATTGAGAGTTTCAACCAAAGCAATTAGGCAAGATAAATGGGGTAAAAGGCATACAAATAAAGACAGGAGGAGTCAAATCATTCCTATATGAAGAATATTTGATATATATATATATATATATATATATATATAATACCTGAAGATTCTGCCAAAATTATTAGAACCAATAAATGGATTCAGTAAAGTTGCAGAATATGAAATCAATGTGCAAAAGCCAGTAGCATTTTTACACATCTATAATGAACTTGCTGAAAAAGAAATCATAAGCACAACTCCATTCACGAGTCACAACAAATGCTGCAGAATAAAGTGAAGCAAGGATGTGAGTGAGCTCTATGATGAAAATTTAAAAATAATGAAACAAATCAAAGAAAACACATCCCAATGGAAAGACCTCCCTTGTTTATGAATGGAAATAATTAGTATTATTAAAGTGTCCATGCTACCCAATGTGATTTAAAGATCCATTTCAATCATTATCAGAACTAATGACATTGTTTAAAGAAGTAGAAAAAACAACCCTAAAATTCCTATGGAATCATGAAAGACCCCAAATATTCAAATTAATCTTGAATAAAAAAAAAAAACAAAGCTGGATGCATTACAATATTACATTTCAAGACATACTCTAGGGCTAATGTACCCTAAATAGCATGATACTGGCATAAAAATAGACACCTACTCAAATGTAATAGCCCAGAGATCCCAGAAACTGATTCACATATCTACAGATAGCTGACCTCTGACAAAGACACCAAAAACAAACACTACAGAAAGAACAATCTGTTCAATAAACAGTGCTGGCAGGGAATAAATGTTTAGCCTGATTAAGATACCCCACATCTTATGGTGGAGAACCTGTACTGATTCCTGACTCCAGCTCCTGACCCCAGTTTCCTGCTAAGGGAGACCCAGGAAGGCCATGAAACTGCTTCAAGTAACTAGATTCCTGCCAACTACATAGGAAATCTGGACAACACTCCCACATCTGAGTTTGGACCTTAGCCCAGTCCCAGCTGTTTCAAGAACAAGGGAAGTAATCCAGTCCATGGAAGCTCTGTCTCTGTCTCTCAAATAAAACACAGTTCTGGGACAACTGGCTTATCCAAATGCAGAAGATTGAAACAAGAAACCATATCCCTGCATTTCACTCTACCAAAAAAAAAAAAAAAAAAAAAAAAAAAAAAAAAAAAAAAACCTAAAAATGAATCAAAGATCTAAATTTAGGCCCAGGAACCATGAAACTACTGTAAGAAAATATAGGGTAAAGCCTTCAAGACATCGATAGATGTGTGTGTATGTTTTTTGGATAATATCCTAGTAATACAAACAAAAGCAAAATTACATAAATGGGATTATGTCAAGCCAAGAATCTTCTGCACAGTTTTAGAAGCAATCAACAGAGTGCAGAGAAAACAGAATGGCAAAAATATTTGTAAATTATGCATATAATGTTCAGAAAGTATAAAGAGATCTCTACACATTTTATAACAAAATACAAACAATCCAAATGAGAAACTGGCAAAGGATCTTAATAGACATTTATGAGAATAAATACAAATAAAAAACAAATACATTTTTAAGTGCCCAAGTATCACTAGCCATCAGGGAAAGGAAAATGAAAACCACAATGTAGCATCATCATTTCATTCTAGATAGAATGTCAATTACCAAAAAGACAAAAAATTAACAAGTGCTAGTGAAGATAAGGAGAAAATTTTGGTAGGTGTGCAAATTAGCCCAGACATTCTGAAGAGCTGTATAGATGTTCCTCAAAAATCTAAATAATCCACCATATGATTCAGCTACTTCAGCTTCTGAGTACATATCTGAAGGAAATGAAATCAGTATATGGAAGAGATACTTGCACTCCCATATACACTGCAGGACTACTACAAATAGGTGATATACAGACTTAACCTAGATACGCATCAATGTATGAATGGATAAAAATAAGATGATACACACACTATTGGATACTATTCAGCCACAAAAAGATGTAATCCTGATTATTACTTTTTCAGAAAAATGGAAGGAACTGGAAGTTATTATAGTAAGTGAAATAATCCAAAGACAGAAAGACAAACACCACATGTGTTCTCTCTTTGAACTAAATATGCATATAAGCTTTTTAAAGCAATGAGGGATAGAGCTAATCCATATCTGTAAGTTTTGAATTTATATTGTTTCATCCCATATACAAAACTTTTTATCCCAAAACATTGTTCCCCCTGATCCCGCTGGGGGCTTGCAAAGGAAAATAGAATGTTTTACCATGATTTTTGCTTCAGTGACTTTAGGACAAATTCAAAGTCCTAAACTCTAAATAAAAGGCAATCTGAATTTAGAGCAGTGATTATTAAAAGGGTGAAGGGTGATGTGATCATGAAAGGTTGGATGACTATTCCTGTTTAAGGAAGTTCTATGCCTCCTACTGAAGCAATAAGAAAATTTTAAAAAATTAAAGAATTACAGAATAGGAAACAAATTATCAGTATTCACAGATGATACAATTTGAAAGATATATTTTGACAGTGAAAGATCTACAGGTTTAGAGAAGAGTAAGATTTCTGAATATAAAGCTAATATATAAGAAAGTGCAATGCTATATATAACACCGACAAATATTTTATGATATAATAATTACAGTAAGACAGCATTTTTCATTTACTCTAACCTATATGTGTATGTATGTATACTTAATGCCTAAAGTTGTATTAAAAATATAAAAAGATAACCTAAAACTAATAGAGAACTATATTCATTGACAGAATGATTATTGATTTCAGTTCTCTTCTAGATTGATCTTTAAGTTCTTTGAAAGTTCTATAAAAATATAAAAAGACTTTTTTTCAAACTGCTTTGTAATATTTTCAAAACTTATTTGCCTATGAAGTTCAAGAATAGCTGTGATAAAGTACAAGAGTAGGTAGATCTGGTGCATTACATTAAGATTTATAATAAAATCAAAATAATTGAGTGTAAAATTGGTACAGAAAAAGAAATAGGCAAGTGGCATAAGGTAGTCCCCAAACAAAGCCACATATTTGTGAAAACTTTGCATTTGCCAGAGGTGGAATCCTGCTGTTTGTGAGTGATGGATAGACAAGTTGGTGAACATTGCTGGTTAGTCAGTCATGTGTATGAAAAACAATGAGATGGGACCTTGACCTCACCTGTACTAGAAAAGCCAATTGTAGATACACAATGCAAATGCAAAACAGTCAATTTTATACCTTTTAGAGAAAATATGAGGAATTGTCTTTACCTCACTGAGAGATTTCTTAAACCAGACACAAATTGCACAGAACAAAACAAGAATGTTTAAAGTTTGACTCTGTTTATGGAAAGGAAACCTTTATTAAATGGAAAGTCATAGGAAAGTCACCAGTGTATAAATTATGTAGAAACCTAATAGTCTGAGACAAGAGTTTGGTCCAGCAACTAAGCCTTTGCTCAGGATGCTTGCATCTCACACTGGAGTGTCTGGGATCAAATCCAGGCTCTGCTCCTGACTTCAGATGACTGCTAACCTGCACCTTGAGAGGCAGAAACAAACAGCTGGGTCCCTACCATGAACACGAGACACTCTGAGTTCCAGCGTCTCAGCTTTGGCCTACCCCAGCTCCAGGTTTGGCAGGCATTTAGAGAGTGAACCGTCTGATGAGAAATCCCTACCTGTTTCTTTCTCTCTGTTGCTCTGCCTTTCAAATAAATAAACTTCTTTGAAGATGCTGCTTTGGTTGCCCCCAAATCTATGCAGCAATGCTTGGTTTCAAGACCCGTTGTGTTTCCAATGCCAGGTTTCTGCTAATGAACACCCTGGTGATGGCTCAAGTACTTGGATCTCTGCCACTCACATGGGAGACCTGGAAAGAATTCCAGGCTCCTGCCTTTGGCCTGGCCCAGTTCTGGCTACTCTGGGTATTTGGGGGAATGAACCAGTGAATGGAAGATGTTTCTATGTCTCTGCTACTTTGCCTCTTAAAAAGATTAAAAACTAAAAAATATTATTGTAGTAGTTAAAAATGCCTATTATGCACTGTTAAACATATAAAAATTATACAATGAATAATAAAATGAACATCAGTCCCTTTAATAAAACATTACCAGTGCAATTAGAGGCTGTTGTAATTGAGTTTTTGTTACTCCATGCTTTCACCATCACTTGGCATTATCAGACTTTTTAATTTTAAGCCATCCTATAGATTTAATGATGTATCTGGTTTTATTTGCCTACTTTTATCTACCATTAAAGTTTAGGGTCCCATGAACCACTACTTCAAATTTTTTGCCTGGAGTTTCCATCATGAGGGTAAAAAATCCAAGATTGTTTTGAAAACTTACATAATTGAAAGGCAGACAGAAAGACAGAGATCCCCCTATGTCTGGTTCAATCCCTAAATGCCCTCAACAGCTGGGGCTGACCAAGGTGAAAACCCAGAACTCCATCAGGTGACCCACGTGGGTGGCAGGGACACAAGTACACCTGCTGCAACCCAAGGTGTACACTAGCATGCAGCTGGATCGGGAGTGCAGCCGGGACTGGACCCAGGCACTCTTCCATGGAATGACAGCATTCCAAGCTGCCACCTGCCAGGCCAGATGGCCATTCCCTCTATGAGGATTATGACTCCAAGTTTAATAACTAAGTCAGAAGTAAAGGGAAGCCAGTTATTTAGCTTCGTATTTTGAGACCTGGTTCGTACCAGGCCAAGGGAGGAGGTAAAATGATGAAAATAGGGTGCAAGTGAGCGTGGGGAGAGAGCAGAAATCTGAGGTGCCAGGTGATCGGGTTGCTGAGACTTCTCCTGATCAATCACAGTTCTTCAATATGCTCAACTCCCTAAGACCTCTTCCTTCAGGAAATCGCCCCTTCATCGAAGTCAATTACCTTTTTTTTTTTTTAAGATTTTTATTTTTATTTATTTGAGAGGTAGAGTTACAGAGAAAGGGAGAGAGAGAGAAAGGTCTCCCATCTGCTGGTTCACTCCCCAAATGTCTGCAACAGCTCGAGCTGGGGTGGGATGAAGCCAGGAATTTCTTCTGGTCTCCCACATGGGTTCACGGGAACAATCACTTGGACTGTCTTCCACTGCTCTCCCAGGCCATTAGCAGAGAGCTGGATTGGAAGTGGAGCAGCCAAGACAGGAACCAGAGTTCTTGTGGGATGCTGGCTCCGCAAGGTAGAAGCTTAGCCTAGTACATAACAGCACCGGCACCTCCTTTCCTTGCATTACTTGTTAAGTTCCTGTTGTTCACTTACGTTCAGTAACTTTCCACCTATGAACATTATTTGCACATGTGCTGTTTCTTTTCTACTTTTTCTCTCATGATGTGATGTCTAATTCCTTGCAAACAGTTTAGGATGTTCTCAGTAGCATCTGCTGCAACAGCACCAGGTTGGTACAGGAGAAAGACAGGCAAGAGAGGTAGGAAGAACTAGAATCAAACCTCGGTTTCAGACCTGCTAGCTGTGCTGTCTTAGTACAGTGACTCCAGCCCTTAATTTACTGGAAAGTGGAGACTATAACTGCTAAACTTTCAGGACCTTGTGTTATTAGAATTAAAAGTATCAATTACAGTAGCTAAGGCAGAGCAGGTGCCTGGTAAACATGAATTCCCTTATTTCTTCATTCTGTTAGTCTGAAAGATCTAGAACTTATCTTCAGTAACGAGAGTTATATCAACACCAAAAAAACATGGAAAACACAACTTTAATGGTGATCTAGCTATGCAGTGAGCCTAACTTCTTTAAAATAAGCAGCTATTTCACTAGCACATAGAGAGAGATTACAGATACACTGAGAACTTACACTTAGCAGCCAGTAGAACCCTGAGGTTCTGGAAGGGCTGAGGTTTAAGAACTGGTAAAATCCAGGCTATGAAAGCTCCCAAGGACACTGGGACACTCTCTTTTCTCTGTTCCTCTAGCACACAAGTCAAAAACATCCTAAGATCACAGGGCCAATTTCTGCCTTTATAGTGCCATTCTTTCTCAAAGCAAGCAAAAATTAACATGAAAAATAAACATAGCTCTTCACTATTCTCAACACATACAATAGTACTTTTTAAAAAGCCTCTTTAATGTCCTGTGTTTCACTGAAGATATGAAATCCTTCATCTTTCAAATCACACATTCATGAGTGAAGTAAACATGTCTTGCTTTCTAGAGGGTTCTGAACACATCGTGTACTACAGTCCTGTCACCTGCCATGGGCATTCCATACCAATCCAACAGCATGAGGATTCCCCTTCCTCCCCAGGGACAATCATCCAGTGAGTTGAAGATGCAGCGCCATGTTCCTTCTGCTTGTTCTTCTCTTGGCAAAACACATTTTTTTTTCCTCAACTACTGTTGAAGATAAAGTTTTGTTTCTTAAACAGGGTAATAAAGAGAATATATTCAAAGGAAAAGGATCTTGTATAGAAAAAAACATTCTAACAAAAAGGAACAACATTCTAATGTTTTCAGAACAGAAACTCATGGGACAGGATTATTTCCTCCTTTACCACTCCCACTAAGCTTCTGTTAAGGTAGTCTAAGATGGCCTTAGTGGCTGCAGTGACATTGTCTCACTTGGACACAACTCAAATCCCAGAGTTTTCTCTGTGTGAACTGCTGCTAGACTGTGTCTGCACATCCTGTACTGGCATGACTGGCCAGGTACTTATTGGATACTCACCCTGTACTACAGGACACTCACTATAGTGAGTACATACTACTCACTATGTACTACAGGAGGCACAGTCAGCTCATGCAGCTCTACCCTTCAAGGTGTTCTCAGTCTCGTAAGGGCAATGGGTGAACTTGTGATGGTGATATTGCATTAGAAGTATACAAAAAGATTCTTAAAGCAGAGGACTAAACCCAGACTTCAAAAATGGCAAAACTTCCTGCATGAAGTGATACCTAAGGATGACTGTGAAGAGGATAGAGGAGCCAAAGCAGAGAGCACCTCAGATTCCGCACAGAGTAATGGCTATGTTCCGAGGGTCAGCGTCCCGAGAGATTCCATCTCAGAAATCAAACAGCATCACTTCAGCCATAATGAGATGACGAAGTCACCAAGGCTACACAGGAACCAGGGGACAGGCCACAGACTCCACCTCTTCATGAAATATGGTCAAGTTTGGGAAAGAGCAGGTCTTGGAAAATATAATTAATCACAGAAATATTGCAATGTGGTTGATGCATAGAGTAGGAGAGGTTCAGGGGTGGCCAGGGATGGGAGCAGCAGAAATGAGCTGAAGCTTGTTAGTTCTGCGTTTTTGCTCCAATCCTTACTTTCTATCAATTTGCATCTTTCCCCATTTTCTTGCCCAGGAACTCTGCATTCTGTCAAGTGAGTGGAAACAACCTGGAGAAACAAGTCTTCAACATGTCAGGAAATGTGCCAACACGTGCAAGTCTTACCACACCTTATTCTGTTCAAGTTTCCCCATATGGAGGGAGGAATATTTATTGGTAAGGGAGAATTAATAGGTCCAGTGGACTGCATTTATAATGTGGAATCAAAGATTGGAGTCCTGTTCTCAGGGTCTTATATAAGCTCCAACACTGCTTTAAGACTTCATTCCCTCCTCTATACAATGTAGATCAAAATAGTGCTGAATTGCTACAAAGAAAAAAGTCAAACAGTGCTGTGAAAAATGTGAGCTATCATTAATAATTTATATCCCACATCAATTTCAAGAATCTATGTTCCATGAGGGCAGGAATCATAACCTTCTTTTGTATCCTGGGGTCCGCAGTATGTAAAATGATGCTCATCTCATAGAACAGACTCAAACCAAGTACCAAAAACAGACTTGTCACATGAAGGATTGGATGGATTGTTTTTTCAATTGTGTGTAAACAAGGCCGTGTGTGTGTGTGTGTGTGTGTGTGTGGGAGGAGAGAGACAGAAAGAAGGAATTGATCCAAGGAATGCTAACAGGGTATGTTACTAGACATGAATGAAGGTCTCAAACTCATCTAATTGTGCGCTCAGAAATCGTGTGACCAAATGCTTCAAAGTCACTGCTAGAACCTAGAGTCCAGAGACATGAGCAGCTTGGGGTTATACAGATGGGAAATGGCAGGCCTGGGTGGAGAGCTCAGTTCTTCCTGTGGTGTGTGGGAGTGTGGAGGGTGCAGCCATGGCTATGATTCCAGATAGCACTCATCCATCTCATTCTGGAGACCCACTGATTTAATTGGTCCTTAAGCTAAAGTTAGAAAAACAGTTTATAAGGAAATCTTTGTAAAAGAGAATCACATTTATTATTATGTAAGTCTTCTGATTTGCATACTCAATGGTCTTTTTGAATATTCATTGCCTTCTGCTAGGTGGAGGCACTTTTGCAGTCTCCATCTGTGTCCTGTGTCCCCTTCTTCAACACAGACAGCAGTGTTATGGGGGCTGCCCATGGAGAACTCTGCAAAGCCCCAGGGCAGTGTTCATTTAAGAGAAAGGTCCTATAGCAGCTATTAACACTTATTAATACTGTCAACACTTACTAGAAGTTTTATTCTCCATTGCAATGAAAATGCAAACAGCTGTGAGTTTTCATTGGCGAGGAGGGATCTCATCAGCTGAAGGTTTTGTTTGTGTTGTTAAAGAATGGAAGGTGACATTAGGTGAGTACCTACAACCACCTCATAGGGCAAGTATTCCAAATTCCATTTTGATAGTTAGCAGACAATAGCTCAGAAAGTAATTCTATCAGAACAGTACAGAACAGTTCTTCCTGTGGTGTGTGGGAGTGTGGAGGGTGCAGCCATGGCTATGATTCCAGATAGCACTCATCCATCTCATTCTGGAGACCCACTGATTTAATTGGTCCTTAAGCTAAAGTTAGAAAAACAGTTTATAAGGAAATCTTTGTAAGATCTGGCAATATATGGGGCTCCCTAAACAGTGCTTCTCAACCTTTTTTTGCACATTAGAATGATCCAAGAAACTTAAAAACTACTGGGGTCTTACTTTGCTTGTTACTGATTCAACTGATCAAGAGTAAGATTTGCATACTACAAATTTTATAGTTCAATGAAATTCATTATGTGGTCAATGTTGAGAACTACTGATATAGACAAGGAGTTGACAAACTTTATTTATTTAAAAGACATCTTTTCTGTTCAGTCCTCAAATACTTCCAACAGCAGATATGGGGCCAGGACAAATCCAGAAGCTAGATACTCCACATGGGTGACAGGGACCCAAGTGCTTGAGTCATCATCTGTTGTTTCCAGTGTGCAGGTAGCAGGAAGCTGGATTGGAATTGGAGATGGAACTTGATACCAGGGCACTCCAATATGGGGTGCAGGCATCCCAAGCAGCAGCTTAACTCACTGGGTTATACCATCCAACACAAAAGCCTTAGTCTATGAAGGACAGAGATGAAAATTTTTTGCCTTTGCTATTCTTGTGGTCTCTGTCCCAGCTGCTCATCTTTGGCACTGTAGCACAAAAACAGCCAAGATCATATGTAAATGAATGAGCCTGACTGTGTTCCAATGAAACTTTGTCTACATCAAACAGCTATGGCCCACAGCCTGCAGTTTGCTGACCTAAAAGTCTAGAAACTGAAGCCATCAAACAAGAATGAGATGGGTATGTTTATGGCCAGGTGACTATTATTTTGTGGAAGGAAGCTTGGGTTGGTTAGGGAGAATAAAGCTGAAGTAATTCTTTCAGAGCCAATCTCGAATAGTATTATAATGAAAAATTCTGTTTTTTTTTCCCCCAGTGGAAAGTTAATTTTCTATTTTAAGAAAGGTCCACTGTGACTAATATTAACATTTTAAAAGACGGAGGCTGCTTTCTGTTCAAATAAATGTATAAGTAAACACACACCACCTTTATAGCTGATATCTTGAGAGCATTTTACACAAAAGATTCATGGTCCACATCATATTTCTGCTTATGTATTTGGAGTAAATACTGGGGCGTGCATACTCATAATCTGTTTCCATCATTTTTCAGACTGTTACCTTTGACAAAAAAAGAATATTGCAGGAGCAGCCAGGGGTTTCACTGTCCTTGCTGGAAAGGGAAATGCTTTGCATTTAACAGTATAATTTGAAGTTTCCCATTTGGCTTAGCTGTTTACATGTCTCTGAGCTTGCCAGCATTGGACCAAAGCTTTTTATGCCTCCTTTGGCAAAGTTGTGACACAGTTTTGCCTTTCTCCTTCCTACTGCAAATATAAGCGGACTTCAAAATATCTGTGGAAAAAATAATTAAAGGTCTATTTTGATGCAAACATAAGTGAAATCCATGCAATTTTTTCTTGATATGCTTTTTCCATGAAAATCTTGAGGATACCACATAAGCCTGGATTTGTAAAAAAAAAATCACCAAAATAATATTATTTTAAGTTCTATTTTTCATGAATTTTTTGAAGTACCTTCACATACAACCCAAGGTCTAGACTGGCCTGGTCAGAGCAGGGAGCAGATGGAGAGGCCAGCACTGATGGAGAGTGTGTGACATTTGGCAGGGTACTGTGTTGTCCTGTCAATACAAGGTGGTGGGCAAGAGCTAATCACTTGCGAGGTCACAGCCTCCCAGCTTCTGCCCATCCCATGCTGAAAGACAGTGGGGTTTCTGCTTCAGTCTCTCCTGTTTGTGGCCACTGCTCCACCTATTTCCAAGTTCCTTACGGTTGCCTTACACTTCACAATCTCCCACTACCCCTTAACCAGCTAAGTGGGATTGGCTCTGGCTCTAAAACCCAGTATATGGGCCCAATAATGATGATTACACCAGGAATGATTAGCAAGAACAATGATTAATAATAACAGTAATTCTATGAACAAACACTTGGCACTCTCTGTGTGCACGTCTTGAAGGTACTTTTCCTATGCACTGTTTTGGCCCTGACCAGGTAATAGCAGCTTGAAGGGAAGATAGTTCAAGCAATCCTTACAGTAGGGATAACCTGTTAACAGGTAAATACTCCCTGTACTCCTTGTCACTGCCTGGAAACCTGCTCTGATTATTCTTGTGGAATTCTCTGCCTCCACCTCTGCTCATGCACCTTTATCCTGGACAACATCAATCAGATTAAACACACTTGGCCTTGGGTGAAGGCCAGCATTGAATCCAGTTTTCAATTCCAGCAGAGATACTATGGGCACAAAATGCCATTCCCTACTGGACATCCATAACATAAGGTCAGGCCCACTGATGATCCAGTGTAGCCCAGGCCTGATGCTTTCATCTTCTAAACAGTGTGAGGTCCTCTGCATGGCTCATGTCTGTGCCTGCTCATCCTTGGCACAGAGAACACCAGGATGAGGCAGAATTGCTTGCCACCATGGCTAAGTGTAGAGACTAAGTAGGGAGGAGGAGGTATAATCTTATCATCCACATCATTACCACTGCCACCATCACTATCAATGGCATCTTGATCACTGCCACCATTATTACTTTCCCATTTCCAAAAGACCAGCAGCAGCGCAACTAACACTACAACCATCATCACCACCACCACCCTCACTCCCACGTGATCGCCGCCTACAACACAACCCCTTCTTTCATGCCACAACTTTTTGCACATCTATTTGTCTTCAGGTAGCAGTTTTTCTTCATGACATAGAATCTTAAAATGATCTGATTAAAGATGAAGATATTGAAAAGTTGGAGAAGGAAGGGGGTTTATCCATGGTCACCAGCTCACAAATGTGGAGCTAGGACTTAAATCTAGCTCTGTTTGATACCAGTGCCCAAGAACTTTCCATAGCAACAATTCACATCCAAGTGCTTGCTCTATGGGAGATGCTATTCTAAGCCAGTGGATTACCTCTTTTAAGCCTAACAACCACCATGACAAATGCATATACTATTACTCAAAACAGTCAAAGAAAATGACACATAGGATGATCAAGTCACTTGGCAAAAGTCTTGGGGCCGTTACTGTACTTGGTTTCCAGTGCAGACTATCAGACTCCAGCATCAGTCTTCCAGAACAGGCTCTCACCTGCCTCTCACAGATGCTGCCAGGAA
Source organism: Oryctolagus cuniculus (assembly GCF_051225735.1). Classification (NCBI taxonomy): domain Eukaryota; kingdom Metazoa; phylum Chordata; class Mammalia; order Lagomorpha; family Leporidae; genus Oryctolagus; species Oryctolagus cuniculus. Next base: position 70,985,365 of record NC_142867.1, read on the forward strand.
GCTTCCCAATACCTCAGGCACTGTGCCTGAAAGGAGGGGGGGAAACCCAGTGACCCCCGAGAGTCAGGGATTCCCTAGAGCAGACCTCTGAGATAAATCATGCCAGAGTACACAGGCATTTATCAAGCCTGATAGCATCCTGGCTTTCTGTGCTAAAGAGACTACAGTTCTTGAATAAACGTGTTCACCTCCCCCACCTCTGTTTGCCCAGTTGTAGATTTTGCTTCTTGCATTCTAAGCAAAGGAGCACACCGAGAAAGCAACTTCTTTGTCATGCTTTAAAAGCAGATGAACTTTTTAAAAAGATACAATGAAAACTAGATTTTAGGTGTTATATTACCACTAAAAGTAGTAGCATTTGTTTCACATTGTTTCAGAGCCATGGTTTGAATTGTGGGAGTGAAAGCTGAAGTTGAGTCCCTGGTTAAGGGTCAGTAAGCTACTTGTAAAATTAAAAAAAAAATATGGTTGTTAGTGAAGTTAGTAAAGATAACTTTTTTTCTATTTCCCAAAGCTCTTTCCCACTGAGCACAGTGCTTGTGCCATGATGGCTCACAGATCATCAGCCTTAGGGATCATGTGGGTCCCGAGACTCTAGATCCTTGCTTTTGTGATCTTGGTTAACCTACAAGAATTTGCCATTTGTCAAACAGGGTTAACAGTAATATTTAACCCTTAGGCTTGAAACAAAGTGAACGGATGGTGTTTGAATTTTTTTTCAAAGACCCCAGGGCTCAGAGGGGCTGGCCTCTGAATGACCTCAGTGAGCTGGTGGCAGAAGACATCCTTGGTTCAGGCCCTGGAGCTTCTCCTTGACTCCACCTTGCTGCCGCTATGTTCAGTCACGCCATCTGTTTCCTTAGGAATAAGAGTGCGCATGAGGCTAACTTGAGCCAGGGTGTGGGTCCCACCCAGGGCCACAGATGAAGGTGTGGGGGGCTAATGTGTTCCTCCTCCGTCCACTAAAACCTTTCCACTGCCCTGTATCCTCCCAAGGGCATTTTCCCAGCTTTGGTCCCATGACAGTTCCACACTGTTGAAGGTGTTGCGGAGGCTACAGTTATTATACTTATTAGCATTTTATGAGCTTGTTATTCACCCCTTAAGCTCCTTAATATGAAGCAGCACATTTTAAAAGCACAGCACATACTTAATTGATTCTGATATAAAAGGGTTGCTGGACTCCATGAGTTTTTGTCTTTGCTTCTGAGTCTATGATGCATTAATGGGGACAATATAGATTTATGGACTTAGAAGTGGTACAAGACAGCTCAAATTTTTCTTTCCGGAGATCATACAATTGTGTTAATTCCAACGGACCTTGCTTCCTGCTATCAGGAATGATGACCTTTGTTTAACCTCTGAATTTTTTTCTGGCATATGCATCATATGCAAGCTCCAAGGGATTCAAAAGATCTACTTCACGCGGTGGTAACTCACATTGCGACTCTAGCACTTTATCAGCTTTCACTTACAGAAGTTTGTCAATGGCTTTTCTCAGCTCTTGTGGAGTAAGTTTCTTTGTTTTACAAAAGGCCTCAGCTAAAAGCTAGAAAACTTATGCTCTAGTTATGTGACCTGTAAAATGCAAATTTAGGCTCTTTCCTGTAACCTGTAAAATGCAAACAAAGCATTTGTTCTGGGTGCTTCCATGTTGTTAGTGGCCACATGATTCGAACTCAGGTTCCTTTACTCCCATTTTCTTGATATTTGAAATATTACTTAGAAGCAGGTAAATATAAGTACATTAAGAACATCAAGGAATATAAAAGCACAAGAGATTATTATTACTGTCATTTACTGGGAAAATATCTTTTTTTATTTATTTATTTGACATAGATCTCCCATCTGCCAGTTAACTTCACAAATGCCCACAATAGCCAGAGCTAGGAACTCAGTCTGGGTATCTCATGTGAATGGCAGGAACTCACATAATTGAGTCACTATCTGGTGCTCCTAGGGTACGCATCAGTGGGAAGCTGGAATCAGGAGCAGAGTAGGGGCTCAAAGCTAGGCACTCTGATACGGGATGCAGGTGTCCCAACTAACAGCATTTCTGCTAGAACAAATCCCTGCTTCTTTCTTGCATAACAAAAAATTAGCAACTAAAGCCAAAATTGTTTTATTTCAAGTTTAAAAAATAGTGATGACTACCCTTGTGACCACCAGTTACTGGCTGCGTATATATTTTCTAACATTTAAGGGTAGAAGACAGCAGACCAGTATTCCACAGATGATGGGGATACTGACAATTTGGATGTGGCCTGAGAGTTTGAACTCCTGACTTTTCCAAAGGAGATTTATGTTCTCCCCTTCCCTCTGTTTCCTGCCATGGGCAGGGAAGAACTCACATGGAACACATTCAAAACATGTGACCTCCACCTCCCCACTGCAGCCGCATGTTGAACTAGCTGACCACTTTGTTTCCCAAATATTTGCATCACTTCAAGGAGTAAACATGCCAATCACGATGCTACGAACGGCTCTCCTTTTCTCCTCTTGCCTTCCCTAAGCGTCCCCTTTTATGTCAAGTCCCATGCTAGTTATAGGTTTCCTGAGGCATCATTCTCCCAGTTTCATCAAGGACGCGGGGATGTCAACCTCCAGTGATGGTACAATGAGAGGTGTTTAGGCTGCAAAGCAAGAATAAAGAATGAAGGAATAAAGGCAAGAGTCAGTGAAGTCTGGGTAGCAGATGGGATGCTTGACTTGACTTGGGGGATATGCAGGCAGTAACTGGATGTGGGACTGTGGGGCTAACGTGCTTGCTCCAGAGGAAATGGGGCACCCAGAAGCAGGGAGCTGCTTAAAAACATGACACAGTCTAAGAATGGCAAGTTTGGGGGTTTCTTGCAAGACAAGTGCTGATCTAGGTGTGGGCAAGTGATAAAACTTGCGAAATAGGCAGGTATCAGGTCTTTGAAGGCCATGTGAGGCTAGCACTTTCACATGTGGTAGAAATCCAATGTTCTGTAGGCATGGGTATTGGGAATCCCATAGATGGGAGGATGAGTTATACATCTAAGACCTCAGTTTTCAGGTTCCTTCATTTCTTTTCTTACACACCGATAGTATCAGTGTTTCTCAAATGCAACTGGTTTAGAGGCTTCAGTCTTTGAATGCAGGACATGGGGCAGGTACTGCTGAGTCAGTGCTTCCATGGCGCTCTTTACGCCAGCCTTTCTCTCTACTCCAGCATCTTTCCTAATGGAAATAACCTCCGCATCCCGAGTCAGCTTCTCCCTCTTCTAGACAGTGCCTATCAAATAAAAAAATTACTATAATTTCTTTAGCTTGGGAAAAAATTCCTCCTCAAACCCCATTTTCTTGCAACTATGCCCCAATTTCCCCCTTTCCTAAAAACACGATTTTTTTTTTAATTTTTTGACAGGCAGAATTAGTGAGAGAGACAGAGAGAAAGATCTTCCTTCTGTTAGGTAGGAAGTTAGATATGAGCTTATGTGTATATGACAGGCCTAAAGAGAAGATGTCTATGACCAGCATATGCTGCATCTCAAAGTCATCCTGATAACATTTCAGGGGCAGCCCGGCATTCACATCCTACCCTGCCCCCTTCTACCTGATAACCTGCCAGGTGGAGGTCTCCGCCCCTTCTGCCTGACAAATCTTCCACAATCTCCCAGATGCAGCCCAGTATCTGCATTTCAAACACCCTGCTCTCAGATCCCCATTCTCTAGGGGGTCCTGCTCGCCCTTCCCCTGAACCCAGGATGGTGCCAGCTACGCTTCCTCCTGTCTGATACCTTCAAGGGAAAACTCAGATAGGAGCTTCTTAATATTTACAGCCATAAAATCCTTAACACCCCCCCCCCCGCCTCAACTAGACTGCACACTCAGCCCTCTGCCTCTCTGTTGAGCCGCCCGCCTGGCCTGCCCAGGTATAATCTCTCTACTCAACCATGTAACCTCACTCCCCCCCCTCCCCCAGTCCAGGTGACTGGGCACTCTGTCTCAGGTCCTTTCTAGAGAGGTGCCCATCCGTTCTTATGGATGTCCCTACCCTAATAAACCTTGCTATTTTACCTCCCACTACTCTGTCTCATGCCTGAATTCTTTCTTGTGCGAAGACAAGAACCCTGCATTTCTCCGGTAACACTTCCGTTGGTTCACCCCCAAATGGGCACTATGGGCCCCCCAAATAGCCACTACGGCTGGCGTGCTGCACCGATTCGAAGCCAGGAGCTTCCTCCTGGTCTCCCATGCGGGTGCAGGGCCCAAGGACTTGGGCCATCTTCTACTGCACTCCCAGGCCACAGCAGAGAGCTGGATTGGAAGAGGAGCAACTGGGACAGAATCCGGCACTCCGGCAGGGACTAGAACCTGGGGTGCCGGCGCCGCAGGCGGAGGATTAGCCTATTGAGCCGTGGCGCTGTCCAAGAACACATTTTAGAGATGTCTCTAGCTTCCGCCTCTTGTTAACCACATCAGGTTCTTTATTCTGATCAAGTTCTCACCTCTACTGCTTTCAGACTACTCACATCAGGAACATCAGTCATGCAGGGAACACTTTTCACCCATCCTTTCCCTCTCTGTAGCCATTGACAGGCTGATATCGCTCATTGGGACTTCCTTTGCTTTGCTTCATGGACAACAGACAGCTGCTGCCTTCCCCCAGCATTGCTGTCCCTCCTCCTTGGTCTCCTTGGCTGTGTCTAAGTGGTGAACCAGCCTAGCCTTTTTTCCTTGGTCCACTCTCGGCATCTATTCTGAGTCAATACAATGCCTTTCAATGCCATGGACCAACAGCTCCACCTCGCTAGCTTTGATCCTTTCCCAGAACTCACTAAACATGCAGATTAGGAAAAATGTCCCCCCAAAACTTTTGAAGTAGACGTGCTATCTCACAACCCTGTTTATGTTTCTGATCTCATCACAGAACACTCTCCTCTGGTTCATTACACTCAGGCCGTGTGTGTGTGTGTGTGTGTGTGTGTGTATACATTCATACATATATACATATATATTACTTGAACTGACAAACTTGCTTCCTCCTGCTTTAGACTCTATGTTAACTGTTCCCTCCTACTGGGAGGTTCTTTTCCCAGTATTCAGGGTCAGGCTGTTTCCAGCCTTCTACACGCACCTTACCTGCGGTATTCCCCACATACTCATTTCCACATGACCTTATTCTCATTCTTCACATACATTTTATCATCATCTGACAATGTCTCCTGTCTTGTCTTGATTGATTGACTGTCTTCACTAGCGTGTTAGCCCCATAAGATTGGGGAACTTGTTTATCTTGTTAATTACATTATCCCAGGTCTTAGAATACTGGTTGGCAATGGTAAATGCTCAACAAATATTTGTTTAAAGAATGAAGGGACAAATAAATGTTAGTTCTCCTCCTGTAAACCCTGTAAGCAAATGCTGCTTGAGTGAATGGATAAACAAAACTGCTCTACTCATTTTCTCTCGGTAGCCAGCCTTCGCAAAATCCATCATGTTCATGATATTTGCATTTCCCATATGGTCTTTCAGGGGTCGCTGGGTTTACTTTGTCCTGAGTGTGTCCCACTGGCAGCCCATCTTCATTCCTGTGAAATCTTTGACCTCTTTCTTTCATTCAGATGGAAATAGAAGCAGTAATTAGCAGCTGTCATTAACTAGGGCTGCTCCTGAATGGTTGGATTCCTCTTGCTGAACTTTGAAGCTCTTGAGTTCTCCTCCTGCATGAGGGATTAATGTGACTTTCTGACAAGGTTATGTTGAAATATCCTGGCATGGGGGGCAAGCTCTGTATGTGCTTATATGTGAGACATAGGGCAGGCATGCTGTTGACATGATGTGGAAGACCAAAGAAAGTTGTGGTGAAAGCATGCAGAAAGCCGATTTAGAAGGACAGATCTTGTACCCAGTTTCTCTCTTCCTAGCTCTCTGGTTTTGAACAAGTTGTTATTTTGAGTTCTGATTTCTTCATGTGTAAAGTAGCATACTAATATTTACTTCATGAGGTTGCTGATTTGACTAACTTGAAACTAATATTTCATCTTCTCTGCCTGGTATATTCCCCAGTGCAACATAGGTGTTCACTGTTATTAGTAACAGTGGCACCAGTACAATTAACTCCCCATTTTAGGAGCCGATTCATTCACTTGATGGGTTTTTTTTCTATCAATTTTATGCGTGGAATTTTCTTTAATGTGTGCTTAAAGTTAAGGAATAGAAAATGAATGATAATTAGGGGTCCTAAATAGACCTAAGTAATTTTGACTTCACTTTCCTTATAGCTGTAATCATATCACAAGGCTATGGGCCCCAACAGAAAGCCTAGGGCAGTGAAAGAGGGGACATTGAAGCAGTGGCCACAGGCAAGGGTGTTATGTGAATAAGCTCTGGGAGATGGGGTATTATTTCCTTGCAAGCCAATATACTTTATTTGTTAAAGTAATTTATTTTTCATTTTACTTGAAAGACAAAGGGATGGAGGTACACAAAAACAGATCTTCCATCTACTGGTTTCCTCCCCTAATTCCCACAACATCTGGTGCTGGACCAGTCTGAGCCAGGAGTTAGGAATTCCATCCAAGGTCTCCTATGTGAGTGGCAGGGACCCAACCACTTGAGCCAACATTTGCTGCCTCCTAGGATGCATATTACTAAGAATCTGGATTGGAAGTGGCAGAGTCTTAACTCCAGTAAGGAACTTCATCTCACATGGGTTGTCAACATCCTAAGTGGTAACTTAACCACTGTGCCAAATGCCTGCACCTCCAGTTCTACCGGCCACTTTTGCTTTGAATTATAAAACATTGCATGAGGCAGACATAATGGTCACAATTTGATGCATGAGAGAACTGTTGTTCTGATTATTTAGTAACAAGGCAAAGAATAGAGCCAGAATGCAAATTAAAAAAAAAAAAAAACCTGAACATCTAAGTTGGTCACCCATATTCTTTGTCTCTGTGTCTTTTCCTCCATGTGGTCACTTTATTCTTAACCAGAAACCAAGTCCTGCCTTCACTACTAGACTTAGGTTGCTAGATCATCTCTCTAGTAGCCACTGGTAACTTCGTGGTTGGTTGATATGTAGAAGCCTATTTTGTTACTGACTACCAGATGGATACCACAGGTTTCATCCCCTTTTGGGACCTCTCCCTCTGCACAAAGTTATTCTAGTTTTCCATCTATAATTTGCATACATATGGGTGGACAACCTCATGGAAATGGAATTAAAAGATACATTTATCTGCTAGGCTGAGCCAAAGTCAGGAACCTGAAATTCAAGTCAGGTCCCCCACATGGGTTCAAGGACCTAAGAACCTAGGCCATCATCTCCTGCTGCTTCCCATGATCTGCATTAAAAAGAAGCAGTACTGAGGCCTGGGATGGGCAGAGCAGGTAACACCTCCACCTGCAGTGCTAGCATCCCATATGAGTACCATTTCTAGTCCTGGCTGTTCCACTTCTGATCCAGCTCTCTGCTGTGGCCTGGGAAAGCAGTGAAAGATGGCCAAGTCCTTGGGCTCCTGCACCCATGAGGGAAACCCAGAGGAAGCTCCTGGCTCCTGGCTTCAGATCAGCTCACCTCTGGCCTTTGCAGCAAACTGGGGAGTGAACCAATGGCTAGAAGACCGCCCTCCCTCCCCGTCTCTGTCTCTCCCTCCCTTCCCATCTCTCTCAAATAAATAAATAAATACATCTTACAAAAAAAAAAAAAAAAAAAAAAAAAGCAGTACTGGGACTCAAACCCAGGAGTTCCAATATGTTGGATCTTAACTGATGCAACAAATACCCACCCCACAAAAACTTTTGAAATCTATGTGTAGTGCTTTCATAACATGCATTGTCCGCCAGCGCCGCGGCTCAATAGGCTAATCCTCCACCTAGCGGTGCCAGCACACCAGGTTCTAGTCCCGGTCAGGGCGCCGGATTCTGTCCCAGTTGCCCCTCTTCCAGGCCAGCTCTTTGCTGTGGCCCGGGAAGGCAGTGGAGGATGGCCCAAGTGGTTGGGCCCTGTACCTCATGGAAGACCAGGAGAAGCACCTGGCTCCTGCCTTCGGAACAGCGCGGTGTGCCGGCTGCAGCGCACCAGCCGTGGCGGCCATTGGAAGGTGAACCAACGGCAAAAGGAAGACCTTTCTCTCTATGTACTCTGCCTGTCCAAAAAAAAAAAATTAAAAAAAAATGCATTGTTCATGAGCTTTCAAGTACCCTTGTATAACAATTCGAAAGAGGCACTCCTTACCCAAGGACAAACACGAGTTTCTAAAATCATCTACAATACCGAATGGCTCCGCCTTTAAATTTTGTTCATCAGTTGACCTCCCTAGCTCAGTCACCACTATTTCAATACCCCCAGCTGCCAGCCAACCTCAATCTTATCTAGTTTTAAGCACACACAGTCTTCTACCAGCACTTGGTTGAATGACCTCAAATTTGCAGAGTTCAGCTTGGGATCCCGTCGGCTGTCACAGAGCAGTCGCAGGATTGCAGTGCTCGCTGCTGCAGAACATGCTGACAGCGGGGAGCTGCTGCAGTGAACTCTTCCCAAACGGCTGAAAGGAAGCACCCTTCAAGGGGAGAGGGGACAGACTGGCCTGCTCTTCTTTCAGGCCAGTTTTTCAAGATGATGGAGAAACCGTTAGCAAGACATCGGAGTGACTATTTTCCAATATAACCACTTTCTCTTTCATCACATCTATTAACTGACAGCTGGAAGCACAAGGTTACTGGGGAGCCAAAGTAGATGAGGCTTAGAAGGGAAAAACAGCAGGGACGTCAACAAAGTGAACCAGAAGAGAACAAGAGAAGGGGGGTTTATTGAGCAACTTCTTTTTACCAGTAATTACTCTGGAGATTCTGCCAGTCAAGGCAATTCAGTGCACAGATACAAGAATTTCTTTAACAAAAATCAGAAACTGAGGTAAGCAGGAGGCAGGTTATACTACAATCATACTACTAGTTAGGAGCAGATTCTGGCCAAAAATTTATTTTTATTTTTTATTTATTTTTTTACAAACTAACTCCCCTGAAAAGTTCATTAGCTAAGACATATTCTGTCCTGTATCTGAAAGAAGGGAACAGAGACTTTCAATAACCAAGTAAGTTTGTAAAGTTTTGGCTTAAATTGAAACTGGTTTCTTTACTGTAGTACCTCCCAAAAACTGTGCTCTCTAAATAGTGACTCTGCAAGGAAAGGGTTTGGAAAATAACACCATCCTGTTCCACAGACACTGCTCTTGGATCTTTCCTTTTTTTCAGGACTTCACAACTATTCAGAGGGAAAGAATGTCTGGCATTTGACCCCTGCTCCCTTTGTGACCTGAGGGAAAAGCATGCAAGCTCTGAGTTTCCCTTTTCTCACTTGTGTGACAGAGGGGTGGTTTCTATTGCCCTGACCCTGTTACCCAGGATAAAGCATCAGTGGTCTCCTTGTAGGGCAGCAAGGAAGACTCCTTGCCCGTCATGTCTTAATGGGAAGTCCTGTGTCCATCCAGTGAAATCGTCCATGGGGGCAGTAGGTGGTGATGCAGCAGACTCACAAATTGAGCAAATGACCACAGTTGCTGAGCGATCTTGGTCATTCATTGCCAAGGTCTTCTTCATATAAGCTCCAAGCCCATCTATCTCAGGACCCAGAAATGAGCTTCCCTGATTGGGCAGAGTCCCACATTTATCTTCAAGCACAGATAAGCATGTTTATCAGCACTGCAAGACTGTCATGGCAGTCAAGAATACAGATCATGCGGGGCTGGGTCAGGCACATTCAGTCCCTGGCTACATAACCTTGGACAAGTTGTTTAGCTTCTTTATGCCACATTTCTACACTGGGAAAAGGTGAAAATTAAATGCTTGGCTATGTGAAAAGGGTTCTTTTATTCCCATCTCCCTGTATCGTGCTTTTGGTTTTGTTTTCCTTTTCCAGAAATGGCAATAGCGTGCTGGCTTGCACTGCTAGTGGCAACTCTCCACTCTGATGTGCTCCAGAAGATTGTGTTCTCCCTGGAGAGGTGGCTGTGACAATGTCCTTTTCTTAGCAGGAGATTCTGAGGTGGCAAGAGAAAGAAATCCTCATGTGTCCTTTGGCTTTTTCTGATTCCTTTTCCCTATCTCATCCCACTTAACCCATAATTCCAGTGCATTTCTCAATTTTCAACCTGTTCTTCTTCCAGGAAGCCTTAATGTTCTCTTGTCGCTCCCCGTCTTCGTGGAGGAACGACACTGGACCCTGCGCTGTTCTTTCGTCTGCTCGGCCCTCCCCAGGTTTGCTGCTGGTTCTTCCCGGGTTGGCTACCGTCCCTTCCACCTCCGTGGAAGGGCGGTTCCCCCTAGCCACTTTCCCCACTTCCGCGGGGGAGCGGCACACCGCCGGCTGGCTCTCTTGGGGGCTGCACAGGTGTTCCTTCAGATAGATGTTCCCGTTAGATGTTCCTGGTGCATGTTGTCTCTCTCCTCCTTTATAGTCCTCTTCCACCAATCCCAACTCGGCTGCCCACACGCCGAGTACGCTGCTCTCCTCCAATCAGGAGCAGGATCAGCTCCTGGAGGTCATCACTCAAGTTGGCAAGAGGCAGCTGCGTAGAAGCTGTTTTCTCCTCTCCCAGTGCCATATTGTGGGAGAGCAGATGCATAGAATGTCTTAATTCCAGTAACGTAGTCTAGTCCGAGTTGCTCCCAGTTGCTCCCCACATTCTCTCCTAAGTCAAGTGACCCTGCTGGGTGACTCCAGAGCCCCTGTGCCTCCATATGTTGCACCTGCTCTGTACTGATGTCACTATACACCCCCCACCCCCCAGCATACCTCGTGTGTTTCCCTGGGAAGCCCAATAGGAAAAAAAGAGAAGGTCTGTCTAGCTTTCCACTCCAGTAAAAAACACATGCTCAGGGCTGGCACTGTGGCATAGAAGGTTAAGCCTCTGTCTAGAGTGCAGGTTTCCCATATGGAAACTGGTTCAAGGCCCAGCTGCTCCACTTGTGATCCAGTTCCATGCTAACATGCCTAGGAAAGCAGAGGAAGATGGCCCAAGTGTTTGCGCTCCTGCACCCACTGTGGGGGTGGATAAAGTTCTTTGCTCTGGCCTGGCCCAGAGTGATGTGGGAAGTAATCCAGTGGATGGAAGATCTCTAACTCTACCTTTCAAATAAGTAAGTCTTAAAAAAAATAAAAGATGTTAGCAAAAGACATAAATGAAAAAATAACCACAGATGAACCAAAGAATGCAGGTATGTAACTTGTCCAAGTTAATTAGTGGCAACTAATCCAACTTTCAAATCCATATGCTTTGCACTAAGCCTCATTAGCTGCTAACAAAATGGTTAGATTATACGAACATACTTGCATTTCCCAATCAACTGACCTATTAACAAAGCCACACGTGTTTATTGAATTCTGTGATTAGTCTTGGAAAGGTTTTAAACTATTCTTGGGGGGGGGAGGGACATTAAGAAGACCCTTCAGCTCTGTTCATTTGAGCAAATCAGCATCTCTAATATGAACTTGGAATTGCGTTTATGCTTATTCCCAGGGAGCCTGTGATCAAGTGACAGTGTGCCACGTTAATAGACATTAATAGACAGGTTTTGGACAACAATATAATGCTGTAACAGGAGAAGGAATGAAATCTATACCATTCATATGAAAACACCAGCGAAAGGAAATAAGCGCTACAGAACTTTAAACAAATTATTGACATCAAAAAGTTGAAGCATAGAACAATTGGATAATTCAGATAAATACTCATCATCTTTCCTCTTGGGACCATTAGCTTGCGTCCCGTATTTGCTCAGAACGAAGTCAGCCAATCTCACATTTTCAATTACTCATGAAATAAACAGAACATTTTAGAGGGGACAAATATTTTAATGAGCCACTGTTTCAGTTTTATTTCACTGGTTGTCTACATAATTCTTAAATTTCAGAACATAGTATGTAAGCATAACTATTAGTTTTCATAGCAGTATGGATTGTGAGCACAGCTCTTAAAATTTGAAAGTATGAAGTATTCGTTTGTGGCCTCTGATTTTAAATATAAAGCATGTGCAATTTGAAAATACTTTTCTGTGGTTTATTAAACAATGAAAGCATCTGTTTTGTAAGATCTTTCTGTAGCTCAAGTCCTAGTTGAGAATGGTACAGTAAGGGGTTGGATGAGGCTCTCTCCCCTTTCCACAGATCTCCCTTTCCCAAGAACTCATGCTTCCTTAAAATGTTTAATGACTCTCACCTTCTTGAACAGATAGTATAGCATACCAGAGACTATGGGTTCTAGAATCAGACAGATCTGGGTTCAAATCTCAGTTCTGACAGTCCCTAACTGCACTACATAGACTTTGCTTGGTTTCCTTCCTTCCCCATGTGAGGTTCCTTACACATGATAGAATTCGTAAATATCCTAGTTGTAACTCTAAAAATATCAACCACCGTCTAGCCAGGATCCCAGAAATACAAACATCCACTTGTTCTGACCTACACCTTCAGCGAGGGAAAACACAGCAGAAATGTAGACAGAGTGGCAGTCTGGAGAGGGCAGGACTGGCAGTCACACCGGCAGGAACACGGCTGCGAGTCTCCAGCCAGTTCCTGCTTTGTCCTTGGCAGTTTTTCTGAAGTTTGAAAATAGGACATGGGGAAGTTAATGCTGTTTTTAACAATATTAGGATTCATCTGTATATGCTACTTTATGTGATTTTAACAGTTAACTTGCAATAAGAAGCTTTCCATAGCAATAAACACACAGCTATATAATCTTCCAGGTATATAAACTCACTGTCCTTCATTGATTATTTGCATTTTTTAATAAATGATGCTGTGATTAATACCCTTAAAATATATTTCTAAAAGATTTAGTTTATTCATTTGAAAGTAGAGTGACAAAGAGAGGAAGATACAAAGAGATGGGGGGAGAGAGAGGGGACGAGAGAGGGGACGAGAGATAGATATCTTGCAACCAATGGTTCACTCTTCAGCTGGCCACAACTGCCAGGACAAGGCCAGGCCAAAGCCAGGAGCCAGGAACTCCCCACTTGGGTGGCAGGGGCCCAAGTCCATGGGCCATCTTCTGCTGTTTTCCCAGGCACACTAGCAGCGATCTAGATTGGAAGCTGAGCAGCTGGCGGCACTCCATTTTGGGACACTGGCATTGCAAGCATTGACTTAACCTGCTGTTCTATAGTGCCAGCCCCCTCTCCATAGATTTCCTTAGGAAAAATTCTTTGCCATGAAATTATAAACTTCAAGAATATGCTCTTAATCAAAAATGCAATTTCTTAATTACAAGTGAGGGCTATTTTATCTTCATGTTTATTGGTCACTTGTGCGTCTTCTTGTGATTTGTCAAGCATAACTTTTGTATTGTTTTTGTCTTTTTAAGAGTTATTTACTTGAAAGACAGAGTTAGGAAGAGATGGGGAGAGAGGTCTTTCATCCACTGGTTCACTGTCCAAGTGGCCACAAAGGCAAGGGTGGAGCCAGAATTTTTTTGGGGGGGTCCCCCATGTGGGTGGCAGGGGCCCAATCAATTGAGCCATCTTCTGCTGCTTTTCCCAGGCCATTAGCAAGGAGCTGGATTGGAAGTGGAGCAAGCTGGACACGAACAGATGCCCATACAGGATGCTGGCATTACAGGCAGTAGCTTTTCTCACTACACCACAAGGCCAGCACCTGTATCGTTTTCTCTAAGGTCAAAGATGTATATGTTGTATTATCATTATTCACTTGAAAGTATTTTTAAATTAAAAACACTGGGACTTTTGCTGCTTTCCAACAGTCAAATGGGCGAAAGTTACCTTCTGCAAAACAATTAAGACAGAATGCATAACAACATTCAAGCCCCAAAGGACAAGGTCCCTGAAAGATGGTGAGCAAGGAGGGTTCCCGGCCAAGCACAGCCTGACCGTCTGCCTTGAGTCTGGGGAGGCGACGGCGGCTGGAGTTCCCAGGGTAGAGTAGCACTTGCTTCTGAAGGCATGGATTCAACTGTGTGCCCTTTGTTGTGGGGACCGTGGGGATACATCCAACATCACACAGCTGAGTGACCTACATGGCAGGTGGCATCGCCTGTATTCTGCACTCTGGTTTTCTCCTCAAATCCACTGTGAATAGAACTCCCGCTACTTCCTATAAGAGCTAAGACTATTACACATATACTTATTGAATGTATGCAGTATTTTGTGAAACATATGTAATAAGTTTGTTAAATATGCAAATATGGTATGAGTTATTGAAAAAACTTCATTTGCAATTATAAATAGGGCATGGCTGGTCTTTAAATCGTGTCTTACTTGGTTGAATGAACAAACTGTTGAATTCTGGTCTCTGCACAGAAAAGTCATGTATTTTGATACTAATTTTCCCTACTACACTCAGAAGTTGGAATTCCATTTTCAGCATAAATAATTAGCCATATATATGAATTATTCCATATTCTTTTTTCCGCTCAAGTTTTCAGATCTTTAAATACCCTAAAAAGAATAATTTGTAGCCAGGTTATGCTGAGTTTCCAGTAATTAATTTGAGAGGCGGCAGAGAGAGAGAATAAGAGAATATAATCCACCAGCTGATTCACCCCTCCAAATGCTACAACAGTCAGGACTAAGCCAGGCCAAAGGCAGAGATTGGGAACTCAATTTAGATCTCACATTTGGGTGGATGGGACCCAACTACTTAGGCCATCAGCACTGCCTCCCAGGATCTACACCAGTAGAAAGCTAGAATCAAGGGCTGGAGTTGGGCACAAAACTCGGGCACTGTGATGTGGGACAGAGGTCTCCTAGCTGCCAAGAACTCTCCCCATGTATTCATTTCTGAATGAAAGAGTGGATTTGAGCTCTGGATCCATCATCAAGTCAACAAATCATTTGAACAAGATTAATGGAGGGTTAAGCTTGTGATTATAAAATAAACTGAAAGAATGTCATTGTAAAAATTTTAAAAAATAAATAAAAAGGAGGGTGGGAGAGTAGGAGGGAGGGAGGGCAAGGTGGAAAGTCTCACTATGCTCTTAAGTCTGTATATATGAAATTTATTTTTCTTTTTTTATTTACGTAAAGTGAACAAACAAGGAAGGCAGACCCCATGCTACAAGGTGGCTGTGAAGCAGAATGAAATAATTCAGGTCAAGTGTATATGACACAGTAACCATTCAAAATCCTGGCACATATCTCTATCTGCATATATAGAGAAGTAGGGGAAGGGGAGACAAAGGATAAGGGGGCAGGGAGGGATGGAGAGGAACAGTGCCCTTCCTGGTGGCTGTTTTGTGAACTGTGCTTCCTTTGATTCCTGCTGGTTGCTACAATGCAAGCACTCAAAGTTATGCTTGTACGGGACTGTTGGATGACTTTCCTGAGTTCAAGGTGGAAGTTTTCATGCCCCAGTTACCACTACAAGTAATAACATTTCCAGGGCTTTTGAGAGCAAAATTAATCATGTTAAAATTGCTCAAATTCCATGAAATTTAAACAGGTACCATTAATTGTTTCAAATTTGTTATTTCTGTATAGCAAATGCTGTGTGTTGAGTACAAATCCAAAGGTATAATTAGATATCCTTAACTAGTTCTTACTTGTATATTAAATTAAATTGTATTGATTTTGCAGTGAAATTAATTCCTTTTCTCTGTTCAACTCTGAGCTAAGCTTGAGGGAGAAGACTCTGTTTTCAGTTAACTATAATTTTAGTGTCAAAAATACTGATTTATTAGCTTCACCTATCAGGATCTATCTGGGAAATTGTAATGGGCTGTATTTTATTTTAGAATATGGTTGGAATTTTTTTTTTTATTTCAGGCCCAAATGCAAGAATTTGTCATCCATGGATCATGCTATGATCAAAATAGATGCAGAGTCCTTTTATATCACAAAGTTTAAATACAGAGTTCATCTGCTGCTACAGAGGATTTACTCTTTTAGATACTTTTCTGAAGATGTAAGTTTGAACTGATTTGGGCAAATGACTTAAAACTACTTAAAATTGTACTGACCTAGAGATTTCTCCTTCAAGTATTGCTCAGTGAAGACACAGCTAGATGAAAGAAAATGAAGGAAAAGATGCCGCACAAACATGAGCATAAGGAGGTTGAGAAAGCTAATATCAGATAAAATCGAATTTAAAAGATTATTGCCAGACATAAAGTTGCTCACTTCACCATAGGAAAGTCAGTTTGCCAGGAGGACATAACAATTGCAAATGTTTACGCAACTAACAAAATTACTTCAAATGAAAAGAAACAAACAGAAAATGAACAACTTCCCCCTATTTGGAGATCTAATGCCCATTTCTTAGCAATCTTTATAATTACAAAGTAAAAGTAGAAAGTGTAAATAATACTATCAACGTCCTTGACTAAGTGATGTTCATAGAACACTTGTCTGCACCTGTAGAATGCATTGTCTTTCCCAGGGTCCATGCTGCATACACTGAAGGGCCATATTCCAGGTTGTAAAATAATTCTTAATGTATCTAAAGGACTGAACTTAAATAGCATGTTTCATGCCCACAATGAAATTAATCAATAAATCAAAACATTATCTAGGGTACATTATTTGAAAATTCAATAACATTCTTATAATGCTCAGATATACTCAAAAGTTTAAAGAAATTTGTAGGTCAAAGAGTCAAAGCAGAAATCACAAAGGAAATCAGAAAACTTGAACTGCATAATAAAGTACAACATTTCAAAATTTGTGCATTGTAGCTTCTATAATGGTTTGAAAGAAATTTATATATTTAAATGCTTACAGTAGAAAATAGATCAATAACCTAAACTTTTTTTAATCTTTAACTTTTGTTTTTCCTTTTTTTATTTAATGAGCATAAATTTCCAAAGTACAGCTTATGGATTACAATAGCTTCCTCCCCCCAGTAACTTCCCTCCCACCCACAATGCTCCCCTCTCCCACTCTCTCTCCCCTTCCCTTCACATCAAGATTAATTTTCAATTATCTTTATATACAGAAGATCAATTTAGCATATATTAAGTAAAGATTTCCACATTTTGCTCCCACACAGAAACACAAAGTGTAAAATACTGTTTGAGTACTAGTTATAGCATTAATTAAACACCTAAGAGTAATTGCATATTAATTAGAGTTCAACCAATAGTTTTAAGTAGAATATAAAATGCAACTTTTGTATTGTTGTGGCTTCCCCCACCCCAACCTCCCTCCCTCCCGTGGCCTTCCCCTCTCCCACTCCCTCTCCCATCCTGCCCTTCATCACGTTTCATTTTCAATTATCTTCATATACTGAAGATCAACTTAGTATGTACTAAGCAGGGATTTCAACAGGCTGCACTCACACAACCGAACCAGATATAGGGTATTGTTCAACTAGTAGTGTTGTTTTTGAGTTTCATAGTTAAACACATTAAGGACAGAGATCCTGCGTGGGGAGCATGAACCCAGTGACTCCCGTTGTTGATTTAACAATTGGCACTCTTTTATTTATGACGTCAGCAATCACCCGAGACTCTTGCTTTGAGCTGTCTAGGCTATGGAAGCCCCTTGAGTTCACCAACTCTGAATTTGTTTAGTCAAGGCCGTATCACAGTGGAGGTTCCTTCCTCCCTTCAGAGAAAGGCGCCTCTCTCCTTGATGGCCTGGTCCTTCTGCTGGGGTCTTGTTCACCAGGATCTTTCATTTAGATTTTTTTTTGCCACCGTGTCATGGCTTTCCATGCCTATGAGACTCTCATGGACCTTTTAGTCAGATCCGAATGTCCCAAGGGTTGATTCTGAGGCAGGAGTGCTGTTTTGGGCGTTTGCCATTCTATGAGTCTGCTGTGTGTCCTGCTTCCCCCGCAGGATCATTCTCTTTTTTGATTCTATCTTTCATTATTTGCTTACACTGGTCTTATTTGTGTAATCTCTTTGACACTTACCCTATCTTTTTGATCAGTTGTGTATTTATACTTATCACTTTACCAAGTGTGCTGGCATTGGTACCTGCCTCCTTGGTAAGGTTGAGTTGAAATCCCCTGGCACATTTCTAGTTCCACCATTGGAGGTAGGTTGTGGGGAGCAACTGGGAGCAACTCGGACTAGACTAAGTTACTGGAATTAAGACTTATTCTATGCATCTGCTTTCCCACAATATGGCGCTGAGAAGGGAAACAGCTTCTACACAGCTGCCTCCAGTTCAACCAATAAACTGTGGGACCTGCTCCTGATTGGAGGAGAGCAGCATACTCAGCGTGTGGGTAGCAGAGTTGGGATTGGTGGAAGAGGACTATAAAGGAGGAGAGAGACGGCATGCACCAGGAACATCTAAGAGGAACATCTAAGGGGAACACCTGAGCAGCCCCCAAGAGAGCCGGCCGGCGGTGTGCCGCTCCCCCGCGGAAGTGGGGAATGTGGCAGGGGGAACCGCCCTTCCACGGAGGTGGAAGGGTCGGTAGCCAACCCGGGAAGAACCAGCAGCAAACCCGGGGAGGGCCGAGCAGACGAAAGAACAACGCAGAATCCTGTGTCGTTCCTCCACGAAGACGGGGAGTGACAGTAGGTCTGAGTGAGTATGTGCCATCCTATATATCTCCTCCCTCTCTTATTCCCACTCCTATGTTTCACCGAGATCAATTAGGATGGCCACACCAGCTCTTTTTTGATTTCCGTTAGCTTGGAGTATCTTTTTCCATCCTTTCACTTTCAGTCTGCATGCT
This sequence comes from Oryctolagus cuniculus, assembly GCF_051225735.1. Lineage (NCBI taxonomy): Eukaryota > Metazoa > Chordata > Mammalia > Lagomorpha > Leporidae > Oryctolagus > Oryctolagus cuniculus. Next base: position 71,003,984 of record NC_142867.1, read on the forward strand.
GATAAGGTGTGTCTCCTGAAGGCAGCATATAGATGGATTCTCTTTCTTGATCCAATCAGCTAGTCTATTGTGGGGAGCAACTCGGACTATACTGTTACTGGAATTAAGACTTATTCTATGCATCTGCTCTCCCACAATATGGCGCTGGGAAAGAAGAAAACAGCTTCTGCACAGCTGCCTCCAGTTCAGCCAATAAACTGTAGGACTTGCTCCTGATTGGAGGAGAGCAGCGTACTCAGCGTGTGGGCAGCCGAGTTAGGATTTGCGGAGGAGGACTATAAAGGAGGAGAGAGACGGCATGCACCAGGAACATCTAAGGGGAACATCTAAGGGGAACACCTGTGCAGCCCCCGAGAGAGCCGGCCGGCGGTGTGCTGCTCCCCTGCGGAAGTGGGGAATGTGGCAGGGGGAACCGCCCTTCCACGGAGGTGGAAGGGACAGTAGCCAACCCGGGAAGAACCAGCAGCAAACCCGGGGAGGGCCGAGCAGACGAAAGAACAGCGCAGGGTCCAGTGTCGTTCCTCCACGAAGAGGGGGAGCGACAGTCTATGTCTCTTTGTAGTGGAATTAAGACTATTCACATTCACTGTGATTACTGTTAAGTACTGTCTTTTCCCCTTCATGTTTCCTGAAACGAGCTGTTTATGTATTTTGAACTTTGTGGGTTACTCTAAATTCACTTTTTTTTGTAGTGAAGTTCTTGTTTTTTGTATTTCTGTGTGCAGCACGTCTTTGAGCAAGTGTTGTAGGTTGGACGCGTGGATACAAATTCTCTCAGTTTCTGTTTGTCATGGAAGATCTTTATTTCCCCTTCATTCATAAATGATAGCTTTGCAGGGTATAGTATTCTAGGTTGGCATTGTTTATCTTTTAAAACTTGAAATATATCATGCCATTGTCTCCTTGCCTGTAGTGTTTGCAATGAGAAGTCTGGGGTGAGTCTGATTGACTTACCCCGAATGTGATTTGTCACTTTTCTCTGGCACATTTTAGGATTTGTTCTTTGTGTGTCACTGAACTGAGTGTTGCCACAATGTGTTGTGGTGAATTTCTCTTCTGGTCTACTCTGTTTGGAGTCCTGGCTATTTGTTGTAGTTGTGTGTTGTTATCCAGCTGCCTTTGTCTGAAGTTTTCTAATATTATTTCGTTGAAGACACATTCCAATCCATTCTCTCTTTCCACTCCCTCAGGGACTCCTATTATCCGAACATTACACCGTTTGATCGAATCTTGTAGTTCTCCGACCGTATTTTTTAATTTTTTAATTTCTTCTTCCTGCGTTTGAACTGACTGTATTATTTCTGGAAGTTTGTCTTCGAATTCTGATATTTGGTCTTCTATTTCATCTGTTTGATTTCCGAGGGATTCCACGGTGTTTTTTATATGGTCAATTGAGTTTTTCAGTTCTAGTATTTCATTCTGGCTTCTCTTTAGGATTCTAATCCTTGGGCTTGTTTTTCATTCAGCTCTTGACACTGTTTCTCATTATTTCTAAGTATTCTGATTATTAATTTTCTGAATTCTTTTTCTGGCATGGTTTCAACTTCTTCTTCAGCCTCTGTTATGGTTGGTTTAGCCCGCTCCATTGGCAAGTTTATATGTTCTTCTATATTCTTATTGTGGGTTTTTGTTTTGTTTTTTGGCATTCCATCTGGGTGGTTTTTCAGGTTGATTTCCCTCTGCTATAGGCTGCTGTGAGTCTGTACCAATATCTAGTGTAAGCAGGCTGCTCTACACAGCCTGAACATAAACAGACAGGATGGCTGCTCTCTGCCCGCTGCAGCTCTGGATCCTGCCCTTTTTCCCCCACAGGCGCTATTCAATTGTTTTTTTCTTGTAACTTGAGTAGACAGGCGTCAGGGCTTTGAGCTGCCCTCCCTCGAAGCCCACCCCTGTGCAAGAAGTGTCCTGTCGCTCCACTCCACCTTTGGGCTCCACCTCAGAAGGTTAGTGTTGAGGCAAAGACAGTTCTCCTTTAAGCCCGAATGTAAACAGACAAAATGGCTGCTTCCCGCCCGCTGCAGCTCCGAGGAGGCGCCAAGAGATACTGGCTTACTCAGTCTCTCAATTAGTACCCCTGAATCGCACACTCTTTCTGCAGGTGCCACTCACTCTGTTCCGTTTTCTCTTTTCTCCCCCACTCAGTCGTGTGTGTCTCAGTGTCTGTCCCAGGGTGGGTTGGGGGAGGGGCGGTGGCAGCTGTTCCCACTGTGCTGGGTGAGCGCCCCGTCTCACCTCGGCTTCCAGCGCTGGTGCGTACACACTCCTGCTGGTGTCCTGCGCCGCAGGTGTCCGCGTCCTCCTCGCGTGTCCATCCTATCTCCCCAGTTTCAGGAAGGGCTTCTCGTTCCTTAAAAACTACAAATATTCACCCCTCTTTGAACCTTCCCTTCCCGGACCTTCGGTGTGCTCCCTCCCTATTCCGCCATCTTCCCCCTCTCCTAACTCTAACCTAAACTTTTGATTTAAGCTGTAAAAAGATTAAACTTGAAATGGAAATAAATAGGAAAAAAATGAAATAAGATATAAATAGAAAGCTGAAAGACAACAGAAAAAATGTTTATTTGCATCTACAAATGGACAAACCTCTTATTATGCTGATGAATAGAGAAGGTATTGCCAATACCAGGAATGACATCCAAAGGATGAGCTAATTTTATGGACATTATGCTAAGATATTAGGCAGCTTATAAAAAGTGGAAATACTCCTTGAAATATAAAACTTACCCAAATTGGCTTAAAACAAAGCAAAAATCCCAATAGCTTCTATCTATTAAACAAATTGAACTTCTATCAAACTTTTCACCATGTAAATATGATTCTGCTAACTTGGGAGTTATATCAAGCATTTAAGGATGAAATGATACAAATTTACAAAATCTCCAAACAAAAGCACACATCCTAACTTCTGAGGCCAGTATCATCCTAATCCCATGACTGAACAAAGGCATTGTAAGAACAATATCTTTCTTAAAAATGTATAAAATGTTTACCAATTCAAATAAAATTTAACAATGCCTAAAAATAAAACTACAGTCATCAAGAGTTTGTGCCAATAAAGCAGGATTTAACATTTACAATTGTTACTCATAATATTAAGAGTAAAAAATTATAAATGACTGTTATAATAGTTTCAGAGAAATCATTTGTCAAATATCCAATACCAATTACGTCAAAAATAACCAAAGATCAGATCGGTGCAGCGCACCGGCTGTAGCGGCCATTTGCGGGGTGAACCAACCGAAGGAAGACCTTTCTCTGTCTCTCTAACTCTGCCTGTCAAAAAAGAAATAACCTAAGAATAAAGTAGAACTTTTCTCATCTGATATAGGACATTTAGAAAAAAATCTATAGCTCCATCATACTTAGCAATTAAATACTGGATGGTTTGAAGATTAGTAACATGACAAACCTGTCCCCCTCTTGCCACTTCTAATAATCATTTCACTGGAGGTTCTAAGGCATTGCAGGAAGGCAACAAGATACTCCAACAGCCAATGACATGAAGGAAGAAATACTAACTTGTAAATGACCTGGTTGTTCAAGTAGGCAATTGCAGGAAATTACGCTTTACTAACACTGGTGACTAAATTTAGCAAGACTATAGGACAAAGGGTAATATGCAGATATCAATTCTATTTTTTAATGCCAGCACCAAGCGGTTGGGAAATTAAAACAATCCATTTATAACAGCATAAAGAGAACAAACACTTAGGCATAAATTAAACAGAATTATATGAAAGACTTTCATACTAAAAGCAATAGAATACTGTAGAGAGAAATTAAAGAAGATATAAACAAATGGTTTGGAAGGTTCAATTTTGTTAAGCTCTTTTTCCTCCCAAAACTCCAGGAGGCTTTATTTGGGGTGCAGCACACAGTGACAAACTAACTTTAAAATTCACATTGAAATTTAGAACACCCACCTTCCTAAATCTGGAAAAAGATGAACACAGTTGGAAAACATACTACATAATGTCAACACTTACTACAAAGCTACAAAAATTTAGAGACTGCATTGGGGTATGAGGATCAACAAAACAGAATAGAGATTCCAGAAATAAAGCTGCTCTTCTATGGCCATTGACTTTTGGGAAAAGGCACCCAAGAAATTCAATGAAAAAATGAAACAGTGCTGGCATTCCTAGGCTTCAATGTGGGAGACGAAACTGAACCCTAAGCCATGGCCAGAAATTCAAGAACATTTAAAAACTAAATTTGAGAAATAAAACTCTAAAGTTTCTGATGGAAAACATAGCATAGTTTCATGATGTGAGTATAGTTGTCTTTTTAGAGCACTGAAAATGGTAACCAAACAAAACATGATAAATTAGACATAACCAAAATTAAATTTTTTTTGCTCATCAAAAATACCACTAAGAAAATGAATAGACAGGGAAAACTATTTACAGAACATCTGACAAAGGGTAATGACTTGGATATGTATAAAAGCCTCTACTGTTATGTATTTACTCCAGATTAAAAACAAACTTATATTTACAAAAGACTTGCCCAAGATTATGTAAAGCATGGTTATTCATTATTTGCTCAATACTGGCGATAGCCCTTGTAATGTTCAGAAAGAGAATGGATGAATAAACTGATAGTTCATTTAACTGATTTCTACTCATGAATAAAATTACCAATGCATTAAACAACACAGATGAATCTCATTTTGCTGATTGAATGTAGCCTTGTGCAAGAGTACCATGTGATTCCATTTACAGGGAATTGTAAAATGTAAGAAATTGACATGTGGTAAAAAAAAAAAAACTTGGAATATTGTTTGCTTCTGGTTAAGGGGGGTGATGGTAATACTTCCATCTCAATAGAGGCTCTGTTACTCAGGAGCATGAACATGTCCACACTCAGTGAACACATACTTAATACTTGTATATTTCATTGTACGCAAATATTAAACTTTAAACAAAGTTTGAAATCTACTTAGTGATACACATTTTGAATTACTTAGGGAGAAACATATGGCTGCAACTAATTTTGAAAGTCACATGCATCAATGGACAGGATAGTAGATATGCAGATATGTAATACATTAAGTCAATAAAATATTAATGGTAGACTCTAGGCCATGGGTACATACATGAGTTTTCATCATAACTTTTTTTTTTTCAAAACTATGATGTATGCTTAAAAGTTTTCATTAAATATTTTTTGGAAGAACTCATGGGTTTGTAATTCCAAACAAGACAAAAAGTTCAAACTCGGAAATATTTAGGAAAGAAATAAAAACAGGTGTTGTAAGAAATTCCAACTGGTTTACTTACACTTTGCCGAGAATTTAGGGGATTGTTCTGACTCTTCTTCCTCCTTTCATCTATTCTCTGCAGTGCTTTTCAAGCTGTTTTCTTGAAGTTCTACTCCATGCCGCTTTCTTTCCTCTACTTCATATCATCCTTCTTTCTCTCACTGTCTCATTTTCCTTCCCTGAAAATACTTTCTCTTCAAGGTGTTTTTTTTTTTTTTCCCACAAGCTGTCTTTGTTTATTCTATCAATATTTCTCAAAATTTGTTTTAGGATCATTTGTAGCAGACTCACATTGGCTGCTTTATAAACGCTAAGACTTGTGGGATTGGACCCTGGGCTTTATATAGCCAACCAGCTCCCAAGGTGATCATCATAAGCCCTGCTGGCTGCTGAACAAGCTCCTCCATGTCAGGTGCATCAGGTGCACAGCCACACCTGCTCTTCAGGCACAGCCGTTTCTTTTGGAAAGCTACGTTATTCTTTTCTGTTTCAGCTTTCCTCTTTTTTCCCTTTTGCTTCTTTTTTTAAAATATTAGATTAACATAGTATTTTAATGGTGTTGCTCCCCCTTGACAGCTCCTGCCTGGCTCAGCTAAGACATGAATTGGAAACTCTCGTTTTGAGGCACTTACATGATTGACCCGAGTCTATATCTATAGTATTATATTTTTTGTTTTTCTTTCCTTTTATGCTCTATACTCCAGAAACTTCCAGTCATTTGCTTTTCCTGTGGGTGCCTTACAAACTAATGATTAGTTGCCAAAGGAGAAAGTTTGGTTTTATATGTTGAGAATAGTTATAGTCTTTCTGCTTGCAATAACAAGATAGTTTGTCTATAAAACAGGGCTATAATTATGTTCTCTAGGAAAACTAACAGTTATTGTAAATCTAAATCTTTTTAATTTGTAAGCTCCTTTTCCATATCAAATAATTATTTTTAGTTAGCATAATTTTGAATTCATGTGAACTTTCTTGGAAACAAAGCAATAGAAGCACTTAATTATAGGGTCTGTGAGGGCTGGAACAGTATTTGCATTGATTGCTATTGCATCCTCAGTATTAGCATATTGCCTGAGATATCACAGGCTCTCCAAATATGTTTCTTACAAGATATCTCACCCCAATATGTAAAAAATGCATTTTTATTATGAACATCCAGGATTTTATGAAATAACTGATCAGTTTGTTACCTAAAATTTTGACATAAGATCTTACATATCATATATTCTCAATAAATACTGGTCCCTGTCTCTATAGGCAAAGACATAGCTTTACCCTTCCATCAGGGCAAGCAAATTAGGGAGTGGAGTCAGGTAGAAATAATCTATTCCAAGCAGTAGAGGAGTAAAAGCAGGTACAAAAGGTTTCAGCCATTGATTCCCATATTATATACTCGCTACTCTCCTTAACTTCTTTATAGCAGTCTTGATAACCACCACGCCAGCATCTTGCCTGAAAATATTTCATTGAATGGTGAATGTGTTGTAATAGCAGGGCATTCTCACCTGACCTGCTTCCCTCTCCCCAGTTAATCTATTGCTTATAACCAAATAAACAGTTGTGTTAAGAGCAGACTTACACATCTAATTTCTATTATTCTTGGACTCAATGGAGATCAGGGATCAAGTAATAAGAAGGTAAGGAAAATGATGATGGCATAAAGATTGTATTGATTCTCCACATGCCAATAACTGAGAATGTACAGGCTCTCAATCAGAGTCTTCATTTAAACCCACACACGGCTTAAGAGATGCCTATTAAGACTGATAACTCCTGGCTTTAACAATCACAGCTTCTGTAAGCCAATACCAGTTGATTGCTGACGGGTTCAAAGTCCTCAGATTGGTGTTTTCATAGGATTGGAAGAAAAACAGTGTTGACGGTACCCACCTAGTCTGCCTTGCTTTATCTTCAGTTCAAAGTGGTAAATATTTATTATATGCCTTTATGTGCAAAGCACTGGGTTGAACTTAAGGTATCTCAAGTAAAAAAATATCTTCCCTTCAGTGAACTGGAGAAGCAGACTATATGAGGCTAATCACGCCACCAAGCAGACAGGGACAGGGGCATGGATGATGATGATAGTGATGACTATCATACTTTTGTTTTAGAGTGTTTCCAATGTGGAGGCATTGTTCCAGGTGTTTGACATTAAAACATGCCACTTGGTAATCACAATGCTTGCAGAAAATGTTATTTTCATTTGACGGCTGGGGAGGCTGAGGCAAAAAGCAGTTAAGTAGTGACTGAAATTGCACAGCTAACAAGTGCAGATCTGGGATTTCTCTTTTTTAAAAGATTTTTAAAAATATTTTTTAAGATTTTTTGATTTATGAGAGAGAGAGAGAGAGAGGGAGAATGAGAATTGCATTTGCTGGTTTACTCCCCAAATACCCACAACAGATGGGTCTGGGATAGGAACTTAAGTGCATGAGCCATCATCCACTGCTTTCCAGGTGCAATAGTAGGAAACTGGATCAGAAGTGGGCCTTGAACTGGCACTCTAATATAGGATATGGGAACTGGGCATCCCAAGTGCTGACTTAACCCGCTGTCTACAATGTCAGCCCCATAGTTAGGACTTCAACTCAAATGTACTGTACCCAAAGTCTGCAATACCAAGGGGGCAGAACAGAGACAGTGATGATCTCTAATGGCAGGTAGTTAGGAAAAGCTTTACAGCAGAAGTGTCATTTGAGCAAGAGTTGGGAACATGCAGTAATTAGGATTTGAACTCAGAGAGAGCTATGTGTTCTATCCCTGTGTGGGGAAAAGTGTATGAAATGCTGTGGGAATTGCCTCAGAGAAATCATAGCTGCACAAAAACATATGGCATGTGTGCTTAATTCAGGAAAAGTACCTTGGAGAATACATGGCTAATAACGATTTAAAAAGTCAATCCATAATGTAGTAGTAAAGCAGTTAACTCAGCTGCTAAGAATTTGGCATGACTACTGAATTATGAGACAGAGATAGAAAAGTCATCAGTTCTGAGAACCAAGAACTTAGTAATAGAATAGGTACTCTAAACAGAACATTCATTTTTCTGAGAGTGAATAGAGCTATGGTACAATCTTGTCTCAGCTAAGGTAGCATTAAAAATGGCTGGGTGGGGGCATCTGACCTCATAGTTAAGATGATGACTGAGACACGTACATCCTATAGCTACCAGAGTGCCTGGGTTCAAGCTGAGGTCTGCGCCATACCCAGCTTCCTGCTAATGTGAGCCTCGGGAGGCAGCAGGTGATGGTTCAAGTGGCTGGGTCCCTGCCACCCGCTGGGAGACCCAGATTGAGTTCATGGCTCCCAGCTTCCACCTGGTCAAGTCCCAGGTGTGGCGGGCATTGAGAGAGTGAATCAGTAGATGGTCATTTTTTCTGCATCTTTCTCTCTCCCCCCTCACCTCTCTCCTTCTGTGTCTCTCTGACTGTGACATAAATAAAATAGAGAATTAGAAGTGGTGTTGTTTTATCCATTTTCATGAGATTTCTTCATTCGTTTGTTCATCCCTTAATGGAACAAGCAAATAAAATACTGTGATGTGACAAAAAGATGTGGATAATTATTTAGTAATTTAAGAGTTCAGTGATCAAAAATATGGAAATTTAGGGAAAATAAATTTGAAGAGACTACTGAAATGCAGGTCTTCCTAGGGCTGTAACATCCTGCTATTCCCTGTGAATCTTCAAGGAGTAGGCCCCTAATATATGATGACTTCCACACGTATTTATCTCAGAAACTTGTTTTATAGACTACAGTTTAGGAAATGCTAAATAGATAATTTCCTTGGTCCCTGGTGGCCAATTTTGTACATGCAAAACAGAAATAGAGGTGATATTTAGTATTTGGTGAGCTCTTTCTTTGTCAAGCAATGTACTGGTATATTTGCAAACATAATCATTATTAATTCTTGCCAAAGCTCTTTAGTGTAGATGTCTCTGGCCCAGTTAGTAGATGAGGATGCTTGGGCACTGGCTAACAAGTTGGCACAAGGCCACATAACTACTAAATTGAAAGAACAGAAATAGAGTGACATTTTCTCTGTAATGCCCTTATTCTTTGTAGGACAGCTGAGTCATGGACTTTGCTATTTACCGTGCAGATCTGGAGTCATGATTTTCTTGTTGTATAATTTCCTCAAAAAGGTAGATGACAGAACATGAAATGTGGCAGATTTTCTTGCCCCACTTGCTGGTCTCCCATGTGCACTCAGCCCAGATATAATCAAGCAGTGAGACACCATGCAACCTCACAGTTTTGAACTTGTCCATTTCTAGACTGTGAGTTCCTTAAAAAGTAGAGATTAAGACATATTGTTCTCGAAACCCTGGCCTTAGGACAGTGCTTGGTGCTGTTTGCAAAGTGGATGCCCAGATCTGGGGGGGTCCAACCACAGAGTCAGATATTATTCCCTTGCATCCACTCAACTGACTCTGCTGCCTTTTATAGATTAGTCTCATTTTGTTTTCAGAGTTTCAGAATTACAATCTATTCACTTCCTTGTGGCTACCATTTCTAGAGCAAAAGAGTTTTATTATTCATATCCCATAAATTCTGAATAAGGTATATATGATTTCTACTCAGTTCAATTAAATTCAATAAAATGAAATTCAGTTCCAAGTTTATCCAATCTAACCTAATATAATTGAGTACAATTCTTGAGTCTTCCTTGAATCAATGCTACTCTATAGACTTCCAGAAAGCAATGATTATATCACTGTTGTCTTCCCAGCTCCTGATTCAGGGAATGGCATTTACTAAGCACCACAGCTTTTTAATGGCTGAGTAAATGATGAATGAGTGAATATATAATATACTTAGGAAAGGAGGAAGCACTGATGTAAAACAAAACAAAACAAAAAAACCTTTATTTCCTCCCTGGATCTGCTGTCTGCTAGCTATATGATCTAGGGTGAGACATTTCCCTTATCTAAGCCTCAGTTTCTTTATATATAAAATGGAGGAAAAAATGCTACCTGCTTCAGTGATTAGTTGCTTGGATTAAATAAGATAATGCATGGGGAGTGCTTAGCATGGTACCTGAAACACAGAGATTAGCTATTGTGGCTGCTATAGGTAATTGTTAGTATAAACTATAATCAAACAGGAGAAAAAGTGAAAAAAATAAATACATATTTAAGTGCCTGGGCAAAGTGCAATCAGCAGCCATGCACTTCAGGAGTAAGTGTTCCTTCACTGCTCATGGCCATGGAAAAACCACTTGCCCTCTCTGAATTCTTTTCTGTTCTATAATTTAGGGATGCTTTTGTCTACATTTTAGGGCTGCTTCTCGGCTTCAGGAAATAAGATATAAGAAAGTGCAAACGCAATGAGAAAGTACTAGAGACATATAAGGGGCTGCTGTTACTTTCTTATACCCCCACCATCCATTAATATGTCTGAGTCAGTTTCTTGAGACACAGAATTACGCACAAGTTCACCCTTGTGACTTGGTCCAGATGTGAAGAGCAATCTAATAAGTTACTATTTTGAAAGAGATAAAAATGCACCTGCTGTTTTCTTCTGTAGGCATAATGTTTGGACATTTTTCTTAGTTCAAAATGTCATGGCTGATGTACATAGAAAATGAAATAACTATCATCTGTGTGGAATGGAGTTGCAGAATTTTTTTATTGTATCCTGGTTTTTGTCTTGTCCAGGAGAACCAAACACCTACACACCATTGTCATATTCTACTGCAGGTGCTCAACTTAGGGTTCCAGGAAGAGACTGATATTGGAAGGGTTTCTCTTCCAAATATTGATTTCCACAGAACAAAGAAGGTCTAATCCTGAAACCCAATAATAAATGTATGTTTACCATACCCAACATTACAAATATGGTTTTTTATAGTACCTTGTATTTAATAGGCATTAAACTAACATGTAATGATTTGAGATTAATCAAGACTTGATTTTTATGTTTACAAATATATGCTTACTACCTTGTCATGGCTAATTTTCTTTTAATATAAACCTCCCACCTCCTCTCTTAGCTCCAATTTCTTCCCTGACAAAATGGGCTTTAGTAACATTAAACTCTATGGGTTGTTGTGAATATAAGGAAATCATTTTATTTGCCTAGAACTTACATAGCACTGCAATGCTTTACAAATATTAATTCAATTTGACTATCAATCTTATGAGCAAATATCTTTTATATCCCTAACTAACATATGAGGAAACAAAGAGAATGACTACATTACTCAACTTCACATACCTTGCAGAGGTAAAGCAACTAGCAGTGACCTTGACGCATACTAGGCCAAGTATAAGAGGTTATGTCCCTGCTAAGTCCATAGTTGCTCTGCTAAAGTCCCCCAATGCCATGTGGTTGTATCCTCACCTTATAAAGAGCAAAAATGCTCTTTCTCTCTGCCTTTCAACTCAATCAATCAATATTTTTAAAAAAGAACGAGAATGTAAACCCACATATTTGTTTCATTTACAACAATGTTTCTTGGATTAACTGGGTGGCTTCTCAGTTTGAAATCTCACAATGGGTTTGACTGCAGCAGCAACAGTGAACAAACTATTTTTCCAGCTTGGGTCTGGCTCTCTCAAAAGCCTAGCAAGCAGCAGGGACTCTGGAGAGTAAGGTTCAGAGAGGTTAATAATGGTGACCAAGACTTGAACTCGTGTCTGTCTGGCTACAAACCTCAAGGTTTTTCCATTAAAGCACAATCAATTATGAAAGGGGCCAAATGGTAGTTATTTAGCAGCTTTCAGTTCCACAACACATAGGATTTCTACTATTCCCACTTGACAAATAGTGTGAACCTACTTGTGCCAGATTTTGCTATAGTTGCCAAGGACACAAAGAAGAATGAGATGTAGTCTACCAGAGTAGAATTTTCAAGTTATACCCTAGCAGGGTGGGGCAGAGATTGTCATTGCGTTCCTCAGCCACCACCATTCTAAGTGCTAAGGACATCTCCATGACAGTCTCAGCTAAGAGGCACCCTGGACTGGTAGGAAGAGAAAACCTCCTTATCCCCAGCAGGTGGGTTCTGGCATTAGTCTGTTGTAACCTGATTTTCCTGGGTCTAAATCCTAAGGCCACCACTGTGGCATAGTAGGCTAGGCCTCTACCTGCAGTGCAAGCATCCCATATGGGTGCTGGTTCATGTCCCGGCTGCCCTTCTTCCAATCCAGCTCTCTGCTATGGCCTGAGAAACAGTAGAAGATGGCCCAAGTGCTTGGGTCCCTGCACCTGCACAGGAGACCTGGAAGAAGCTCCCTGCTCCTGGCTTCAATTGGCTCAGCTCGGGCAGTTGCAGTCATTTTTGGAGTGAACCAGTAGATGGAAAACCTATCTCTCTGTATCTCCCTCTCTGTGTTTGTAACTCAAATAAATAAAAATATTTAAAAAATAAAATAATCTTATGCACCCTCACACTGAACAAGTGAAGTCACCTGTACTCATCTTTATTCCTTTGACTTTGACTCAGTTTCCATTTCCTGAAGGCATTCCAAGTCTCAATATGGAGCTGGGGGCCTGGCCAGAGCCTTGGTCTAGAGGACTCAGGCTGGTCTTTGCCTCTTCACACACTCCTTTCTAGACCTCCAGATGCTAGCTTAAGATTATACCAATCTAAGAGAATTATAGAGATTGACAAAATGCCTACCTTACTGGGCTACAGATACCATTTTGCATTTACTTCTATTATAAATTGTGAAACAATTTATCAAAAATTTAATGATTCAAAACAACATGGTTATCATCTCACAGGTTTCGTGACTCAAGAGTTTGGCATATTTTAGCAGGATTCTCTATTCAAAGTCTCATAGGCTAAAGTCAAGGTGTTGGCCAGCAGCTTCTTATCTAGAGGATCTTCTAGGAGAAATATATTTTCTGCTCCAGAGGTTGGCAGAATTTATATGTTTGTGGCTGCAAGACTGAGATCCTCACTGTCTTGCTGGTTGGCAGTCAGGACCAGTATCAGACACTGGAGACCACAAGTAGGTTCATATCAGGTGGGGACTACTGCAACTCAGCAATGTGAACCTCCCTCCTAGGGAATAGCTCTTTGTGTTCCCTTTTACAGCTAGACAGGGAAATATCCCTGCTTTCAGAGGGCTCATGTGATTAGGCCAGGTACAACCACATGTTCTTATTTGAAGACTAACTGTTCCATGAATACAACTTGATCTTGAATGTAAAATCTATTGCATGTGCAACAGAGGGGGCAGGATATCACAGAAAAAGCCTTTTAGAATTTTGCTTATCTCACACTGAGCCTAGAGATTTTCTGTTATGTCCATGTGGCAATGCCAATCAGAGTGCCAGTTTGAGTTCTATTTCCTCTCCTTCTAATCCAGCTTCCTGCTTGTGGGGAGCAACTGGGAGCAACTCGGACTAGACTGTTACTCGAATTAAGACTTATTTTATGCATCTGCTCTCCCACAATATGGCGCTGGGAGAGGAGGAAACAGCTTCTACACAGCTGCCTCCAGTTCAACCAATAAACTGTAGGACCTGCTCCTGATTGGAGGAGAGCAGCGTACTTGGCATGTGGGTAGCAGAGTTGGGATTGGTGGAAGAGGACTATAAAGGAGGAGAAGACAACATGCACCAGGAACATCTATCTGAAGGAACACCTGTGCAGCCCCCCGAGAGAGCCGGCCGGCGGTGTGCCGCTCCCCCGCGGAAGTGGGGAAAGTGGCAGGGGGAACCGCCCTTCCATGGAGGTGGAAGGGTTGGTAGCCAACCCAGGAAGAACCAGCAGCAAACCCGGTGAGGGCCGAGCAGACAAAAGAACAGCGCAGGGTCCTGTGTCGTTCCTCCACGAAGAGGGGGAGCGACATAATGGTGCCGCGACTCGGATATGAAGCCTAGGCAGGGTTTAGTGTCATTCCTCCATGAAGAGGGGGAGTGACATAATGGTGCTGTGACTCGGATAGGAAACCTAGGAGGGAAGAAGCAGGAAGAAGTGGGAAAATACCGGAGAGAGAGACTAGCAAAGAGCCTAGGGAAAAGCCGGACGGAAAAGGTGCCAGAAGAAGCTATTGAAAGCCTAGGCATAGACTCGGATACGGACTGTGGGAAAGAAGTTAGGATTGAAAGCTAGGATTGAAAGTGAAAGTGAAACCAAGAAGAAACTTAGACTCGGATGCGGACTATGGTGGGGAAGCTAGGAGATTGAAAGTGAAAGTGAAACCTAGAAGAAACTTAGACTCGGATACGGACTGTGGGGAGAAGCCAGGAGAAACGAGAGGGAAATATTGTTGGAAGAAAAGTTAGGAAACATACCAGGTAGAGAAAAATGTTAGGGAGGATGAAGCCACGGGGGCAGGCTGAGGCGGAGACGTAAGCTATGTTGGGATTCTTCAAGTCAGCCCAGGGAGCAAAAGGCGAAAAGCTAAAACTAGAGGCGGACGCGTAAGCCAGGTTGGAATTCGTCAGATTAGCCCGGGGAGCAAAAGACGGGAAGCCAAACTGTAAGGCGGAAACGTAGGCTAGGTTGGATTTCGCCAGGTTAGCCCGGGGAACTTAGACTGAAAACCAAGAAGCGGAAACGTAAGCTAGGCTGTGTGATTCGCGGAAGCCGCCACGCGCAGAGAGAGCGCGTGGGGCACAAGTAGATAGGGAACGCGGGGCTAGCTGTGGTGCGGATGCAAAGGGCGCGGAGACCGTGGAGCACGCAGAGCCGGGAAGCCGCCGCGGGGCGAGGCGCTGAGAAGCAGCCTCGGGGCAGGCGCCGGGAAGCCGCGGGGATAAGAGAAATAGAAGTTTAGAAGTAAAATGAGAGAAATAGGAATGCTGGCAGATAGAAGTAAAATAGGAGAAATAGGAATGCCCGGAGATAGAGAAATAGAGAAAAATAAGGCCTCCCCACGCCATGGCAATGAGAGGGCTTGGATTCGGTCTGCCTGATTAGTAAGACGATAAGCACCTGCTGGCAGCTAGCAGCTTACCCGCTGCAGGTCACTGAAGACAGGCATGTTATCAACACCAATAAGTCTCCCCACAATACGACAATGAGAGGGCTTGGATTCAGTTTGCCTGATTGCTAGGGCTTGTAAGCACCTGCAGGCAGTTCTAGCAGAGCAGAGCATGCGCTGCAGGGCACCGAACACAGGCATACATCAGTGCCTAAAAACCTCCTCACAACATGGCGAAGAGAGGACTTGGATTCGGTTTGCCTGATTGATAGGGCTTGTAAGCACCTGTGGGCAACTCTAGCAAGCAGAGCAGAGTGTGTACCGCGGGGCACCGAAGACAGGTGCATATCAATGCCAAAAATAAAAAGAAAGGGGGATCTGTTGGGAGCAACTGGGACTAGACTAAGTTACTGGAATTAAGACTTATTTTATGCATCTGCTCTCCCACAATATGGCGCTGGGAGAGGAGGAAACAGCTTCTACACAGCTGCCTCCAGTTCAACCAATAAACTGTAGGACCTACTCCTGATTGGAGGAGAGCAGCGTACTTGGCATGTGGGTAGCAGAGTTGGGATTGGTGGAAGAGGACTATAAAGGAGGAGAAGACAACATGCACCAGGAACATCTATCTGAAGGAACACCTGTGCAGCCCCCGAGAGAGCCGGCCGGCGGTGTGCCGCTCCCCCGCGGAAGTGGGGAAAGTGGCTAGGGGGAACCGCCCTTCCATGGAGGTGGAAGGGATGGTAGCCAACCCGGGAAGAACCATCAGCAAACCCGGGGAGGGCTGAGCAGACGAAAGAACAGCGCAGGGTCCTGTGTCGTTCCTCCATGAAGAGGGGGAGCGACATAATGGTGCCGTGACTCGGATATGAAGCTTAGGAGGCATAATGGTGCCGTGACTCGGATATGAAGCCTGGGCAGGGTTTAGTGTCGTTCCTCCATGAAGAGGGGGAGTGACACTGCTAGTGCCTGGGAAGGTAGCAGAGAGTGGCCCAAGTGCTTGAGTCCCTGACAACCACATTGGAGACCTATACAAAGTGTCTTACTCCTGGCTTCAGTCTGGCTCAGCCCTGGCTGTTGCATGCAATTGAAGAGTGAACCAGAATATAGAGATCTCTCTCTCCCCTTCTCCCCATTTCAAATAAATAAATAAATAAATATTTTAAAAAAGCCTCAGAGAATGATACCACACCTCAATGAGACTAAATTTATGATCCTTGTTATACATACTTGAAATGTAAGATTTGGACACGTGGTTTCCATGAGGAAGTCAGCCTCCATGGTCAGTTGAGTGCCTTTAACCTAGTACAGATTCTACTCCTCCATTTTCATGCAGTTGTCAATGCTTCACAGCTATCCAGTTTTGTTAGGATAGTGAGACGTCTGGCCAACTAAATAGAATACAATGTGGCAAAGGCTACATGACTTTTAAATAGGCCTTGGCATACACAGTGTAAGGAATTATGGATTCAGCCTGGTAAAAGAGTAGTTGGGTGAAAGAAGTTTTGACAGAGGATTAACAGTTGTCATGGACTTGCTATAAGATTAGGGTTTTATTAGGGGACAGGAGGAACATCCATGGAACAGCCAAGAAAGCCCAAACTACAGGAAACAGTTGTGCAGGGTTAGACCAGACTGAATGGAAGGAAGCATTTAGATTTCAGACTAAATGATCAGGTGAGAGTTAAGGAAGGGACTTATATACCATGTTTACATTGGAATTTAACTTGCAAGTAAAATGTAGTCATGGATGGAGATAAAGTGATAGGATGTGTCTTGCCAGTAATTATCCTGGGAATTAAATGGAACCATTTAGGAAGCTGCTGCAATGGGCTGATGAAAGGGTAGTGGTTGGGGGATTGCAGAGAAGAATGTTTAAAATGCCATTTTAGAGACAAAATTAAGATGGAACATGAGATGTGTTAGCTTTCTGCTAACTCATTGTACAATTTCATACGCCACATCCCATACATCATTTTATAGTCTTCTGTAAACTTCCCATCTATCTGCCTTTTTTTTTTAACAATCTACAGGAGTCTCCATGCTCGTATCCTTCAGGTGTTGAACACAATACTGCACCAAGGCTGTGCTCTCTTCTTCATGGATCCATAGCAAAGTGAACACTTGGTTGTCATCATGGAGCCAGCATCACTACGTTTCCCTCACTGCTAAGACCTGCAGAATGATTTAAGCAACCGCTAATGTGTCACTGATTCAAGATAACTTTTCCAACCTCGTCATTGGGGTTATTGTTAAGAAGAATCTGCTCATGGTTTAGTGACTTTTGCCTCATGCTGGGTCATAAAAATAACACCGGCAGCCATAAAGAAAGAAAACATGTGTTTGGAAATCTAATCTTTGGTGATAGAAGTCAGAAGAATGGTTACTGACTGCAAGGAGACAGAAGTGAGTTTTTCAAAGCGCCAGAAATATTCTCTATCTTTAACTGGGTGGTGCTTCCATAGCTATTTCTTGTGCAAATAGTCATCTAGCTGTGCCCTTAAAATATTTTCACTCTACTATGAGTTATGTCTCAATAAAACAAGTGAAGAAAAGAAAGAAAAACCACTATGTGTCACTCCTAAAATGTAAGTATAATTCTTAGAGGATAAGCTTTATGATTTCTGAAAATTGAGGCTCAAGTCTTTGTGCCTTCCCTAGGTCACATGGGCAGCCAGGGGCAGAATCAGAATATGAACTCGAGTTGTTTGAGTTCCAAAGGCTTTACTCTTTCAGCTACAGGATCAAGGATTTTTCAAGGCTTATTCTGCCCTGGATTCTTTTTCTTTGTGGACTATAATGACCTCTGTCTATGTATGTGTCCCTCTCAAGTGGATGTTAGATGCACTGTGTTCTGATATGGATGGCTTACTGGGGCGACCCTGGGGCCACCATCCTTTGCACAGAGGCAAAGTGTCATCTTTATATTCACTATCAAATGGAAAAGCAAGCTCTCAGTCAGCCATCAGGCAACAATTGGACATCCTCTCCACTTACTGAGCCTTCTAGGTTGAGCACTCCCGTTAGGTAAAACAGGAGGCAACTGAAGATACAATGTTCAAATTATGATATTTTCATAAATGTGATTATCTAAATTTATATTCCTTAAGTGATGTTTTTTTAGGTGTAGTCAAAATCTCCTCCAGCAGAAGTTGGTTTTTTTTTTTTTTTTTTTTTTTTTTTTCCAAAACTAGATTCCTGAGCTTCTCTTCAGACTCCTGGAACCCTGATCATTGAAATGGCCGACTGGCTTTGGGTGTTTTTTCTAAAGCCCCCCAAAGTGTGAAAATCACCACCTAGGATTTAGGACATTGATTTGAGGTATGACAGCTTCAGATAGACTCTGTTCTTGAGATCTCTACGGAGACTCCACTTTAAAAGAGGAATCTCTCTCCCATGTTTGAAACAGCAGTGACTGCAGGAAGAGCACCCTGAGAGAAGCAACGGGTCTTTAGGAGCAGACCCCTGGGCTCACCAGAGATCCTTCCACTCACACCAAGTTTACGGGTCTGGGTTTTGGTTCTGGTTTTGGTTTGGAGATACATACTTTAAAACCCACTCTTTTGTATGGTTTAGTTTTGCATAAACACAATATCAGGTAACCATACACAATGAAGCTACAGAAGAGTTCCAGTCACTTCACATTTCCCTGGTGCCCTTTAGAAATCTGCCTCTATCTTCACTTCCAATCCCTGGCAACCATGGTTTTGTTTTCTGTGGGGAGCAATCCGGACTGGACTGAGTTACTGGAATTAAGACTTATTCTATGCATCTGCTCTCCCACAATATGGCGCTGGGAGAGAAGTAAACAGCTTCTGCACAGCTGCCTCCAGTTCAACCAATAAACTGTAGGACTTGCTCCTGATTGGAGGAGAGCAGCGTACTCGGCGTGTGGGCAGCCGAGTTAGGATTGGCGGAGGAGGACTATAAAGGAGGAGAGAGACGGCATGCACCAGGAACATCTATGGGGAACATCTAAGGGGAACACCTGTGCAGCCCCCGAGAAGAGCCGGCCGGCGGTGTGCCGCTCCCCTGCGGAAGTGGGGAATGTGGCAGGGGGAACTGCCCTTCCACGGAGGTGGAAGGGATAGTAGCCAACCCGGGAAGAACCAGCAGCAAACCCGGGGAGGGCCGAGCAGACAGAAAGAACAGCGCAGGGTCCTGTGTCGTTCCTCCACGAAGAGGGGGAGCGACAGTTTTCTACTCATTTAGTTTTGCATTTTCCAGAATGATGATCTTCCGTGAAAATGGAATCCCATAGCTTTCTGAGTCGGGTCACTTTCACTTTCTTTTCTTAAAATCAAAAAATGCTATTTATTTGTTTATTTATTCATTCATTTATGTACAGAGGGGGAGAGAAGGAAGGAGCGAGAGAGAGAGAGACAGAGAGAGAGAGACTGACTGACTCCAGGCTCACTCCCCAAATGCCCAGAAGATATGGGGCAGGACCAGGCCAAAACTGGGAGCCAAGAACTCAATCAAGGTGTCCTACATGGGAGACAGGGACCCAGCTACATGAGCTACTGTTGCTGCCTCCTAGGGTACACATTAGCAGGGAGCTAGAATCAGGAGTGGGATGAGGATTTGAATCTAGGCACTCTGTCATGGGGTGCAGGTGTTCCCAAATAGCATCTTTTTTTTTTTTTTTTGACAGTGAGAGAGAGAGAGACAGAAAGGTCTTCCTTTTGCCGTTGGTTCATCCTCCAATGGCCATCGCAGCCGGCGTGCTGCGGCCGGCACATCGTGCTGATCTGAAGCCAGGAGCCAGGTGCTTCTCCTGGTCTCCCATGCGGGTGCAGGGCCCAAGCACTTGGGCCATCCTCCACTGCACTCTTGGGTCACAGCAGAGAGCTGGACTGGGAGAGGAGCAACCAGGACAGAATCCGGCATCCCTACTGGGACTAGAACCCGGTGTGCTGGTGCTGCAGGTGGAGGATTAGCCTATTGAGCCGTGGCACCGGCTCCCAAATAGCATCTTAACTACTCCCTTTTCACTTTCTTAGCAAAACACATTTGCTCATACAGAATCCATGTTGCTGTGTATTTCAGTAGTTCATTGCCTATTACTGCTCAGTAGTATTCATCGTTTGGGTACTGTAGCTTGTACGATGAAGAAGTTGCCTGGCTCAAGTGTATGTGCAGTCATGGGTTGAGGTAGTGGCAGTGGTATGTAATTAAGATCCCTCAGTTTCAATGTGACAATATGATCCTGACCTGTCTCTGTGGGGCTATCCTGTGGCATCATGAATGGGGAATAATTCTTTACACATAGACATCTATAAGCCAAAGGCAACTTTCCTAAAAGTGGCCGATACACTTAAAAATTCCTCCACCAATTCTGACTACTTCTCATATTTCCAGCTAAACCTGATTTAGAAGACAACGGAGGGAACATCTGAACCTCTGATTGTACAAGTTGCTTTGCTATAGAGTAAGCAGAGAGAAAACTGTAGGATAAGTTCAAAGTTCTGTCACCTTCTACCTGTGGGAACTAGGGTAAACTTTCAAAAGTTCCATGTTGGAGCCCCAGTTTACCTCATCCATTCTTCCTGCTCTACCTATCTCCTCTAAGTCTTGGGATTCAGCTAAGGTAAGAATTCAGGCCCTGAGAAAACTCCATATTTATTTACTCAAGTTAATTTCTTTTAGAGGCATTTGTGCATATGTTGTTAAGTAAAAATTTTCACAATTCAAAGGCAGTAAGTATATCTTCCATAGTGCTTCCAATAAAGGTAGAAACTCAAAAAAATCATTGAAGGACAGGAAGATACAAAGAGAATATACATAGCATCCATTTTAAATTCAGGAAGTTAAATTTTAGAGTCACTCCGTATAAATAGTTTCCTAAATAACTTCAGGTATAAAAAGAGATCATTTTGATTCTGGTGAGTTAGGGTAAGTTAAAATTCTTTACTTGTTTCATTTGCTTAAAAAGTTCATATTTGATATTCACCCTAAAAACTACTGAGTTAAATTTTAATTATAAAATAAAAGATAATCTCAAAACCAACTTACAATGTAAGTATAAAATATCACTTCATTATAATTAAAGTTTACACATTACATTCCTAATTTGGTACAGTCAAATGCCCTGATATGTTAAATATCAAATGTGCTAGAATTGTGAAGAGTTTGAAATAAATTGCCTCTTTTTAAATAGAAAGGTTAGACTACTGATATTGGAGTCACTGTGTTCCCTCATGAAATGAGACTGTACACAGGATTGTTGTGGGCTTAGAATGCTGGTACATGGATGGAAGGCTTACTATGAAGAATTTATCTAGGATACAATCTGGAGGGAATTTACTTTGATAAAATAAGATACCTGCCTTTAAGGGACTCACAGTCTGGTGTGTGTGTGTGTGTGGTAGTGATGGTGGTAAGGCAGCCATTTAAATAAAAGGATTATCATTCTCAACAAGATAATGTTCAGACTGATATATGTAGACACAATGATATGAGAACAGGGAAGACTGGACACAGAATCTAAATGGTTGTGAAAAAAATGATCTGGTAGCTTCCTTTAGGAACAAATAATCTAAGAACTAACTTCTAAAAATCCAAAAACACCTAGGCAAACAGCAACAACAACAGAAGTGATTCCTGGGCAGATTGAGCTCCAGACCATAAATACCTAGGGTGGTGACCTGGTAAGACCGGAATCAAGGAGTCCAGTGAAGATTCCTTGTGATATGTGGATCCTCAAAAGCTTCATGGAAAGTACATATTACGGAAAAAACTATGCCTGGACTTTCAGAATGTTTTTGTACCAAAATAAACTCAGCTTGTAATTGATTTTCCATTAATCTTTGAAGTATGCTTGTATTTATGACTGATACATGCTTGTGGTCTGAACTAGAGAGACGAAGAACTACTCAGAAGACTAAGTCCACAGATCTGCATGATAGGGACTAAGTCTGTCTTGGTCCACCAGGGGCTGGAGCGGTCATGCAAAGGAGAGGAGACTGGAAGAGGAGGAGAAGAATCCATGGCTAAGGCAGATGTAGCTTAAAGAATCTAGTCCATCCGGAGTGGTGGGGGGGGGAGGGAGGCTATGACTGCTGACTCCAGGGCCTGAGGGAATGGCATTCCTCTGGGCTCCCCAACAGCAGAGAGGAGGTATTGGAACATCTGCTCTCTTTGATTTGGGTGTGTGAGGCTGAGTGCTGACTATGGAAGTTGTATCCTGACTCACAGAGTAAGTCCAAAGCTGGAGAGAATTCGACAGAGGAAGCTGATTGGAGGCAAGAAAAAGGAGGCTAGAGCATGAGAAAGGGTGCCTGTGAGACAGTACCTGCCTAGTTCTCAGGGGGTTCCCAGAGATGCAAGTCCTGTGGGTTCTTTCTGATAAGTCACTGAGTGTTGGGACACAGAGCTCAACCCAAAACAAGCTGGTTCCTGTTGTCAACTGAATAGACCAATGTTTGGTACATAAAGCAGTGGTGCACAGCACGGAGATGAGGAGGTGATGCTCTTCTCTATCCTTACCACCCTCCCAACACAGCCTGGAATGGAAGCAAAGTCACTATGAAGACTCGATATCAGAGGGTGGCAAATACATCCACTCATAGCCTCCCTTGGAAAGGAAATAGTGCTTAACGACAGTGTGCTTTGAACCAGACTAAGCTGTTCTTTAAGTGTTGGGACCCAGAGTGTTTTTCCAGCACTCAAAGAGTTGCTGCCCAGTCTTGGTTCAAGCACCCTTGAATTCTTTGCAGTCAACTCCAGTATCTACTTTTATCAAAGGTGGAAGCCGAGGCTAAACATGTAACATGATTACACAAGCAAACAAAAACAAATAAACAACTTTATTCACTGAGTGGCTAGACTTCATGGTCTGGGGATGAACTGTACATTTTCCCCTGTTCTAAACTGCCTTGCCAATACTTTGATAAATAGAATTCAATCAGCAGTGTATGATAAGGTTTATTAAAATGTCAAGAGGCTTACCAGTCAGAAGGAAAATTCAGGATAAAAACACATTTGTGGGTTTTACTAAACCCTACACTGTTGGAATATAATTCCTACTGTTCAGCAAATCCAGGCTCACTCATCGCTATTCTGTTCTGTTACGAGCACAAAGTGATAGAAGGAATAATGCTTTTCTTTTCCCCTGTTCAAGCTTTGAGCTTTAAACTGGACACAGCATGCTTTTGGTTCCAAACCAGGGAATTTATTAGCTGCCATACAAATGCATTTGGCTTCATCTAAAATCGTGTTCTTCAGGGTTGAAACCACTGGCTACCCTTTGCACTAAAGTTCATTTTCCTTTTTTTTTTTTTTTCAAAAAATACTACTTTTAATAATAAATTGATTTTTTTTTTTTAAGGAGAACCACACTAAGTCCTCAACTTGGGTAAGGCAACATGGAAGGGAGGCCTACCAGACTGAAGTCGGTGCTTGAGTTATCCTGCACCAAAGCTTCTAGCAGGGAAACGCTGGCATGATTGGAGCCCTCAATGGCACGCCAGTCGCCGAGATGTACATCAGGGAACAAAGTGAGATCGTTCCTGAACAAGTGATTATCAAATTACACACCTGTCACCAGCACTTCCTGGGAAGGGTCAGCACCTTCTCTTGTTCGAACAGACAAAAGAATGTGTGACAGGCAGATCGATAGATACTTCAGTTAACTAAACAGTTGGCTAATCACAGAACTGACAGCACACAAAGGTTGGTTTGAAGACAATGAAAGAAAAGTGCCTTTTTAGTAGACTTTTTTTTTTTTTTTGTCTATTCAACAGCTTGGTGAGTCCTTCACTTGCTTGCTTGCTGCTTTTCCTTTCATTCTTTCCTTCCCACTCTCACTAGATGGGGCTGACTGTGATCCTGAGTTCAATTGTAGAAAGAAGAGGGTCCACACCTCCCAGGTAGCAGTGCCCAGAAAGGGTGTGATGGGTGGCCAGGCAGCCGTGAGGGTGGGAGGTGGGCAGCAGGCTGACTTTCCAGTCTCCTGTGCTTGATGGAGAGGCCCCAAATCAATTGTCAATAACTAATTACTCGTCCTTTTGTCAGGCTAAATTGTTTCCTCCAATGGGTTATCTAAGGGTGTCAGGTGAATTGTATTATAAAGGATAAACAGTATTTGAAAATCTTAACAGCTTAATTGTTGTTCTGCTGATTAGAGAAGCAGGCGGTGTAGTAATTAAAGGTGAGTTCTGGGGTTGCTCTAATTTGAAGTTTCCTGTCTTATTTCCTAGTGCTCAGGTCTTGAACAAGCTACTTAACCACCCCATGCCTTGCCTCAGTTTCCTTACCTGCAGAATAGTGATAACAACAGGATCAGCATTATAGTTTAAAAAGCATGGGTATAGTGGCCCTCCTTCATCTGTGGGGGATAGACTCCACGACTCCGATGCTTGAAACCTGGGATAGCGCTGAACCTGCACATGCTGTGTCTTCCAATATAATACCTACATACACTTTACATCTTAACCTATCTCACTGTGATGGTAACTTTTAGAGTATGAGGTGTGACAACCAAATGAACCCAGATTTCTGATTTCATTCTTAAGTAGATCTTAGCCACTTCAGCACACAATCTTTGGCTTTCTTTACGAAGCCAAGAACTTTCAACTTTTCAGTTCAAGAAAGCATTTTATGATTTCTCAGTGTCACATCCAAATTGCTAGTGTTGCTACTTTTGCAATTTGGGACCATTCTTAAGTAAACTAAGGGTGACTTGAACACAAGCATAACAGTACTCTGACAGTCAAACAGATAACCTAGACAACCACTAGGCAACTACACGGTGCAACTACACGGGGCAAAGGAATGATTCCTGCCCCAGGCGGGATGGAGAAGGAACGTATGAGATTTCATGAGACTACACAGAATAGTGTGTATTTTAAAACTGGTTAATTGTTTATTTCCGTAATTATTCAATTAGTATTTTCAGAGTATGTTTGACTATGGGTAACTGAAACCACAGAGAGTGCAACCAGGGATAATAGATGTTTAGCAGCAAAATACTATAGTTGTATAAGGTGCTAGACATGGTGGCTGGCCCATAGTAACAGTAAACATGCAGTAATAAACCTTTTCATTTTTCTTCTTTTCTCTCAAGATGTAGGAGAGCCCATAAACATAAGAGTGGCATCTTTGTGATACAAAATATACACAGATTCTCTCCACAAAAATACCCCTTAACCAGTGACCTCAATAATCCCCGCATGTTGCCTCTAGAAAGTGTTTTATGGTCTTGAAGCATTTTCTATCCAACAACACTTTTAGTTGTTACAAAATCCTGGAAGGGAAACATGAGTATGAATGGATTTCAGTTTTTTTGTACAAAAATAAGCTTATCTTTAAATCCCATTTTCCATGAAGTTTTTTGAAGTAGCCTCAGAGGATTGAAATTTTCATTGTGGAAGGGAAAATTGAAGCTGGGAGAGGTTATGTGCCTTGTCCACATATTCAGTTGCAAACCATACCTCGAGCCCCACACATTGGATAACATTCGGATTCTGGAATCAGATCTCTGTTTAAATCTTTTCTGTACCAGTTCTTACCTGTGTGACAGTGGGCAAATGACTTAACACCTCTGAGTTTCAATCTCTTCCTGTGCAAAGTAGAGAGAAGAATCTAGGACTCTCTCCTAGGGCTGAGGTGAGCAGAAGGAAAATACCACACTGAGCAGAAATGTTGACATTCAGTGAGCACTCGGTGAACGTGAGCTGCCTCCCGTTCTTTGCTATTGTCATATTATCATCAACCTCATAATTATTAATTCAGTAAAGCAATTAGTGCAGCACTATTTACATGTATTATTACAAAACCTGATCTCTTTCCACTCTGTTATTTCTTCTTCTTCCTTCTCCTCTCCTTTTTGTACTACATATACTATGCAATTAGCAAATTGAAGATTTGCTCAATGTCCCTCTTGTTTAGGACACAAAAGTTGACATTCTGATCTATGTTACTTACTGAATCATTCACCATGAACTTGACCCTTATGCAGAAAATGTGAAATTTCTTCATCTGCAAAGTAAAATGAAGACGTTGTCTTGTGACTGCTTTGCTGCTCTCCCCTGAAGGAGAAGGAACAATCTGTTTCTGAACCCTTTCATTTATTTATATATATATTTTTAAATAGGAGCTTATTTATGCTTGTGAATTCACATTGCATGGGTGTGTGCCAGTGTGCCACATGACAGACTAAGGGACTTGACCTTACTTGTAAGAGCAGCAAGGTGGCACAGCCCTGACATCCCTGGTGGGCTGCCGTTTGTGAACTCGGCTCACTTCCCCAGGATCCCCTGTTTCTGTCCCTTTCTCCTGCTGGTCCAGACTCTGTGTCTGGGTGCAGGCTAAACCTCTCCCTGGGAAACCCACTCTACCTCCAATGCACCTGTCATCGATCTGCAAATGCCTACCCTTTATTATACCCGCGTGAGTATTCCAGTTCCTCAGCATCTACCACAAAACCCATCCTGCCCTCCTCTGAGGGACACCAGCCTAGGTCATCACCGGGCACTTCTTGTCCAAACTCAGAGGTCTGGAAAGGCAGAGACTTTAATTATTGTGTCCCTACACTGGCAGACATTTGAGAGTAAATGAATAGGAAGTCTGAATGAAGAGTGAAAGAAAAATAAAGAGGAAGGGGAAGAAGATGGAGGAAAAGAAGAGAGAGAGGAAGAAAATGGACTCAAACTGTAGCTTATAAGCTATTGCTTAAATGATGCTGCACCAGGCCCAGACAACAAATGTTGCGTTATGCTTGAGCCCCTCTGGACTGTAACAAAGGAGCAGAAAATTCAGAATCACCATAGGCTGATGTCCAGAAGGGAAGAGATATTTGTGTGACAGAGACTGATTTGTTTGGCTCATGCAGAGGAGGAGATAAACAGTATACTGGGTGGCAGTCTGACAAAGCCAGTCCTTTCCTGCAAAATTGGCGTTGATCTGAAGAAGCACCATTCATTAAAAGAAGCCTTGAAGAAGAGTGCAATAGAACAAGCTTTGTGCTGGCAACAAACTTTCCAGGTTTCAGCGACCAGAAATTATGCAGATCTAGGGTTACAAGAAGAACAAACTAGGAAAGGTCTTATAGCCCACTTACTTAAAAATACTCCCTATGCAGACGCAATGACTGAAAACCAGAGGAGCTGGGTGACCTGCTTAAGCTCACACTACTGGTCAGTACCAGACAAAGGCCTACACTCTGTGTATCAGAATGCTTTCCTCAGTGACAAGGAAAGAACCCAACACACCTGCTCATGCAATTTTCATGAAGTTAGTATTGGTATTTTTCTTTACACAGACATTTTACTTTTAAGAAACAGAAAACCATCTAATCAACATTGATTTTATAGTTCTGTATAAAGCACTGGATTTTAGAGGCAGTGTTGTATATAACAAGGGTATAAACTTTGGAGTCAGACACACCTTGTATAGTCCT
The DNA here is from genome assembly GCF_051225735.1 of Oryctolagus cuniculus. Classification (NCBI taxonomy): domain Eukaryota; kingdom Metazoa; phylum Chordata; class Mammalia; order Lagomorpha; family Leporidae; genus Oryctolagus; species Oryctolagus cuniculus. Next base: position 71,031,534 of record NC_142867.1, read on the forward strand.
GATTTTCCCACTGTCCTTGAAAAACTGATATGATTCTTGATTTCCTTTCAAAGATTTATTTTATTTGTTTGAAAGGTAGAGCAACAGAGATGGAGAGACTAAGACCGAGAGGGGGGAGAGAGATAGAGGGGGATGGAGAAAAAGAGGGGGATGGAGAGAAAGAGGGGGATGGAGAGAAAGAAGAGAGGAGAGAGGAGAGAGGGGAGAGGGGAGAGGGGAGAGGGGAGAGGGGAGAAGGGAGAGGGGGGAGGGAGAGAACTTCAATCTGCTGGTTTACTCCCCAAGTGTTCATAAAAGCCAGGGTTGTTGGGCCGGGCCAAAGTCAGTGGCCTGAAACTACATCAAGATCTCCCACATGGGTGGCAGGGGTCCAAGTATTTGCTTTCCCAGGTGTATTAGCAGGGAACCCTATTAGAAAGTGGACAGATAGGACTCAACCTGGGGCTCTGATCTGGGATACTGCATGCAAGGCAGCAGCTTGACTTGCTGAGCCACAGTGCAGGCCCCAAACCTTGATTGCCTTTCTGAGCTCTATCCCCTTTCTCAGATGGATGTTTGGTGAGAGAGAGGGTCTCCTGAGGAATCTTGAGTATAATCTGGAGCAGGGAGTCCTCACATGAGATCACCAAAGAGGGGAGCAGCAGGTCAGTGAGAACCCTGTGTGACTGGTGAGTCCCAAAGATAAAAAAAAAGCCAGGTCCTGAACATGCGGGAATTAGCCAGCTGTGGCCCAACAAGTAGGGTTCATCTGAACAGAGGTGCAGTGTGATGGGTGTTTTTTTTTTGGGGGGGGGGCTGTGGGAGTGGTGGGTGAAGAGTTGGCACCTATACATTTATTTAGTATGAAAAGTATCAAGATTCAATAACTTGAGTATCAAGATTTAGGGTGTATCTTGGAAATCAATAGGAAAGAAAAGTGTGAATTTGTTAAGAATAAATTTTCGTTAAAAAGCCAGGCATAGAAAAACAAATACTACCTGTTCTCAGTCACATGTGAAAGCTAAAAATGTTAATTTTTGTAAAAGTGGAAAGAAAAAGAGTGGTCACTAGTAGAGTAGTCGGCCATAGGAAGAAGTTGAATAATAGCTACCAAAATATAGCTAAAGAGGAAGGACAAATTCTAGTGTTCCACAGCAGGTAAAGTGACTACAAAAAGATACATGAAAATTTCATGGAAAAAGGAATTGTAAATAATGTGCAAATATATTTTGAAATTCATGCACAGGATCTTGTTTTAGAATACACATTTTCCATGAACTTTGTGAAGATTCCCTCATCATTTATAACACTTTAGTATCTAATTTATAAATAGAAGATTTAAAGATTTCCAACAGAGAGAAATGATAAATGTTTAAGGATAGAGAAATGCTGATTAGCCTGATGTGATCATTACCCATTATATACGTGTATCACTATTATCACAGTGTACCACATAAAGATATATGATTATTATGTGCCATTTAAAAAAAGAATGTTTTAATGTATAGAGAGAATCAAGGACAAAACTGTGATCATCTCAACAATGCAAAATTCAATATTTTCTCATAATAACTACTCAATAAAATAGGCACATAAGGAACGTTCCTTGGCATAATAGTAGCCATACATCATAACCCTATAGCTAACATTTTTAAAATTTATTTGACAGATAGACAGTGAGAGAGAGAGAGAGAGACAGAGACAGAGAGAAAGGTCTTCCTTCCATTGGTTCACCGCCCAAATGGCTGCTACGGCTGGAGCTGCGCTGATCCGAAGCCAGGAGCCAGGTGCTTTTCCTGGTCTCCCACACTGGTGCAGGCACCCAAGCACTTGGGCCATCCTCCACTGCCTTCCCGGGCCACAGCAGAGAGCTGGACTAGAAGAGGAGCAACCGGGACTAGAACCCGGCGCCCATATGGGATGCCAGTGCCGCAGACGGAGGATTAACCAAGTGAGTCATGGCGCCGGCCCCTATAGCTAACATTGTACTCTGTGATAAAAAAATGAAAGCTTTTCCTTTATGATCAGGAGGAAGACAAGGTTACCCAATCTTACCACTTGTTTCCAACTCAGCATTGTAAGTCCTAGCCAGAATAATTATGCAATAACATCCAAACGGGAAAGGAAGATGTGAAATAGTCTGCTGATGGTATCAATATATGTAGAAAACCCTGAATAACCCATTAAAATATTGCTAGAACCAATCAACATATTCAGTAAACTTGCAAGATAAAGTTAACATAGAGAAATCAGATGTATTTCTTTACTAAGCATAAGCCATCTAAAAAAGAAATTAACTAAAAAAATCTAATTTACAATAACATAAAAAACATTTGGGTAAACTTAACCAATGACATGAAATGACCTCGGTGGAAAAGGATAAAAAGCTGATCAAAGAAACTGAAGAAAATACAACTAACTGGAAAGACACCCCATGTTCATGGATTGAAAGAATTCATATTGTTAAAGTGTCCATACTTCCCTAAGCAATCTAACAGCTCAATACAATCCCAATCAAACTTCCAATTTCACTGTTCACTGAAATAGAAAAAGGTGATCCTAAAATGTACCCACAAAAGCACCTGAATGGCCAATGCAGTCTTGAGCAAAAAGAGCAAAGCTAGAGGCATAACACTACCTGATATAAAAGAATACAACTGTTACAAAGCTATAATAATCAAAATAACATCATACCAGCACATAAACAGACACACTGACCAACTGAACAACAGAGAGAGCACAGAAAAAATCCATACATTTATTATCTACTGATTTTTGACAAAGATGCCAAAAATGTACAATGGTGAAAACACGGTTAGTGTGTGGACTTCTAGATCACCACATGCAGAATAATAGAATTCTACTCTTATACTATGCACAGAAATCAACTAAAATGGATTAAAAATTCAATTTTAGACCTGAAACTATAAAACTATTAGAAGAAAATATAGGAGTCTGGACAATGATTTCTTAGAAATGATCCTGAAAGCACAGGCAACAAAAGCTAAAGTAGACAATTAGGACTGTATCAAGCCAAAAAGCTTCTGTACTACTCAGGAAACAACAATTGATGGGTTAAAAGAGAATATTTGCCAAACATACATCTGATAAGAGGCTAATATTCAAAATACATAAGTGATTCAAATAATTGAATAACAAGAAAACAAATTACATGATTTAAAGATTGACCAAGAAACAGAATAGGCATTTAGCAAAAGAAGATGAACAGCCAGCAGGTTTATGAAAAATTACTCAAGATCACTAGTCATCAGGGAAATGAAAACTAAGACCACAATTAGGTAGCACTTCAAACCTGTCAGATGGGCTATTATCAGAAAGATGAAAGCAAAGAATTGGCAAGGATGTAGGAAAAAGGAAATCCTGGTATACTGTTGGTGAGAATATAAGTCAGTATAGCCATCATGGGAAAAGGAATGGAGGTACCGCAATATGCTACAGATAGAATTATTATGTGATCCAATAATACATTTATATAGATGTCATATATAGAGATATGTGGATATGTTTATATATATATATATACACACACACACACAAACCTAGGTGGGTATCTAGATACATGTACATCCAGAAGAATGGAAAACAGTATTTCAAAGAGTTATCTGCAATCCAATGTTCATTATCACACTATTCACAATAGCCAAGAAATAGAATCAAGCTAAGTGTTAGTCATCAGATGAATGGATAAAGAGAATGTGGTGCATATACACAGGAGAATACTATCTAGCTTTATAAAAAGAACGAAATCTTACAATTTGTGACAACAGGGATGAACCTGGAAAACATTATGCTAAGTGAAACAAACCAGGCACAGAAAGACAACTATCACATGGTCTCACATATGGAATCTAAAAAAATCATACTTTCGGAGAGCAGAAGAGTGGTTCCCAGAGACTAAGAAAGGGTCTAGGAAATGGAGAGCAGTGGATCAGAGTTCAGATTTCCAGTTTATAAACTAGAAGTATATTTTCAAGATCTATTGTATAGCATGTCACTATATTCAATTATAATGTATTACATATTTATAGATTGCTGAAAGAAAAAATTCCAAATGTTCTTGCTACAAATAAGGATGCATATGATAGATATGTTAATTAACTTGACATAATTGCTCCACAATACTGATATATATACATATATATATAGATATCACATTGTATCCCATGAATATTTACAGTTACCCTTTATCAGTTAAAAAAATGGGAAAAGTCTTTTGGCAAAGCAGATCTGACCTTGGTTAAGATGCCTACCTCCTAGATCAAATGCCTGTGTGTTCCCAGCTCTGGCTCCTGATTCCAGCTTCCTGCCAATGCAGGGAGTTTCTAGCCCTGGCCATTTCCAACTGGCTAGTGCATCAGCAGATGGTATTTTCTCTCTCTCTCTCTCTCTCCACCACCTTCCCCCACCCCACACACATACACTCACTCTTTCTATCACAAGATATTTTAATTTTAAAAATATTTAAAGTAAAATCAATTTTAGTGTCTTCACAAACTGAAGAGCACAAAAAAGTAACATCATTTAATTTTAAAAAATTAAATTAAACACAACTTTGAACACTGATCTCACAGAGCTAATGGAAAATTCAATCCCAATGAATACTGGAGTCTGTTGCCCTCAGGGCTCCGCATTCAGAGCCCAGCCTCTGCACCGAGGGCTCTCAGGATCCAGCCACATCAGCCATGCTTTAAAATGTGGCTGCCCGAGCTTCTCAGGACTGTTTGAGGTTAGTGGTTCTGCTTTTGTGTTATGTTGTACGTCAGAGCCTTTGCCAAGGTCAGGAGTTTTGGTACCCTGAGTCCGATCTTCTTCATCTCCTGGCTTTGGCAAAGGTTTTGCCACCTTCAAAGTGGGAAGGACCCCAGATGAAAAGCAGGGGCAGACCCCAACCCTTGTGTTCTTCCTTCCTGGTCTTCTGGAATTTATCTCTGATGCTGTACTTTTGTTCTGGCTTTCTCTTGCCGTTCACTTTCCATCAAAGGTTTTTGATTCTGTCCCTGTCTAAGTACGTATAATCACTTAAAAGCTAGGAAGAACAGGTTTCCCTGGTACAAGGAAGTAGAAAGTTTTGACCTTCTCTTGAGAATAAAGAACCAGAGACAGACATTCAGTGTCAGCTTCCATTCTTTCTGTTCATTTTTCCACTACAGGGGCAACAAAACAAACAATATCTCATTAAATGATCTTGACATAAAAAAAGAGAGAGTTTTGAATGGTTCTTTTTTTTCTTATTATGGTAAAACACAACACACAGTTTACTGTTTTAAGCATACCTAAGTATATATTTCAGTAGTGTTTAGTATATTCATGTTATTGCACAACCAATCTTTAGCACTTTTTTGTCTTGCAACACTGAAACCCACTAGCCACTAAACAGCTCCACATTACCTCCAGCCTTATGCACTGGCAACCACTGTTCTATGGTTTTCATTTTACCACTTCCATGCACTTCATATAAGTAGAGTCAAAAAGTATCTGCTGTCAGGGTGGATATCATGGCACAGTGGGGCAAGCTATTGCTTGAGATGCCCACATCTCATACCAGAGAGCCTGGTTAGAGTCCTGGCTTCTCCACTTCTGATCCAGCTTCCCGCTAAGGCACTTGCCAGGCAGCAGATGATGGCCAAATTACTTGAGTTCCTGCCACCCATGTGGGAAACCAGCATGAAATTCTAGCTTCTAGCTTTGGCTTTCCCCAATCCTGGCCCTTTGCAGGCATTTGGAGAATAAATCAGCAGGTGGAAGATCTCTCTCTCTCTCTTGGTTTCTCTGTCTATACCTTTGTGTCATTTTGCCTTTCAATTAAATAAATTGATCTTTAAAAAAGTATTTGTCATTTAAGTGCTTACTTCACTTAGCATAATATCCTCAATCTCCATCCTCATGGCAGTATGCATCAGAATTCCCTTCCTTTTTGAGGTTGAATAGCATTCCATTTTATGTTTTGTATCCATTCATCTATGCATTAATAGACCCTTGAGTTGTTTCTATCCTTAGGTTATTGAGAATAATACTGCTATGACCTTTGGTATATGGAATTATTAGATTTTAACACATAAATGAGATTTGGGCTTATTTTATCTTATAGCTCTCAGATACTCATGTTCCAATATGTCTCTTTTGAATATGTAACAGGTAAGTCCAGGCATTCTGTCTACCCCCTGGGCAGGGACCCTTACAGAGCAGGGGCAGGAGACAGAACTGAAGACATCAGCTGCCTTTTAGTTCCAGGGGTGTAGGAGCTCAGAACATTTACTCCCAGGGTTGCTGGGAGGATGAAAGGAAGTCACAGAGTGAAACTTCCAGCACATAGTAGGCTCTCTATTCACCTGTCATTCCTTTCCCTTTCCTTCTAACTTGCCTTGCTCTCAGTGCAGGCAACTGGGGAATGCACCGCTCCCGTGGCTGCTTGTAGCGCATCAAGTATTCTGAAAATGATTAGACTGCAGATTCTGCCTTCTGTATAGTCAAAACATTTAAAATACCATTAAACCTCTGCTTTCCTAGCTCTGTGGGTTTCTGCAACCTACGGCTTGCAAGATTTCTGTGTCTGCAGGGGTTCATAATATACTCCAGGCTTAGTCTGGCACTGCACATGTTGCCACGATGCGGTTCTCGGGAAGAGTGCAGAGCAGCTCGCCTTTATTGTGAGATGGCAATTTTGCATGACATTTGTCTCTCTCCCCGATTATGTGTTTTTCTTCCCTGTGATCGTTTTTCATGGGGAGGAAGGAGATCTGCTATAGTTCTGCCATCTAGTTTATTTAGATTTTTGATTTTTTGATTTTTATCCTACAGCCATCCCGTTTAGCAGCAAAAACACCAGCTCCTTTGTTGCAAAGGGAAAAGAGAGGAGAAGGAAAAGAAAGGGCATTTATTCATTAGGACCATGTGTGTGACACCCACTACACCCCAAATTGGGCTGGGAGCTTCGCCTCCCTAAGCTCTGACCTGTTAATGCTACTTGAGAATCTGACAGGTTAAATGACATGACTTGAGAGTCTCACAGGCGTGGAAAGTCATGACACGGTGGTAAAAAAACAATCTAAATGAAAGATCCTGGTGAACAACACCCCAGCAGAAGGATCAGGCCATCAAGGAGAGAGGCGCCTTTCTCTGAAGGGAGGAAGGAACCTCCACTGTGATATGGCCTTGACTAAACAAATTCAGAGTTGGTGAACTCAAGGGGCTTCCATAGCCTAGACAGCTCATAGCAAGAGTCTCGGGTGATTGCTGATGTCATTAATAAGAGTGCCAATTGTTAAATCAACAACGGGAGTCACTGGGTTCATGCTCCCCACGCAGGATCTCTGTCCTTAATGTGTTTAACTATGAAACTCAAAAACAACACTAGTAGTCGAACAATACCCTATACCTGGTTCAGTTGTGTGAGTGCAACCTGTTGAAATCCCTGCTTAGTATATACTAAGTTGATCTTCAGTATATGAAGGTAATTGAAAATGAAACGTGATGAAGGGCGGGATGGGAGAGGGAGTGGGTGAGGGGAGGGCCACGGGAGGGAGAGAGGTTGGGGGGGAGGAAGCCACAACAATACAAAAGTTGCATTTTATATTCTACTTAAAACTATTGGTTGAACTCTGTAATTAATACACAATTACTCTTAGGTGTTTAATTAATGCTATAACTAGTACTCAAATAGTATTTTACACTTTGTGTTTCTGTGTGGGAGCAAAATGTGGAAATCTTTACTTAATATACGCTAAATTGATCTTCTGTATATAAAGATAATTGAAAATTAATCTTGATGTGAAGGGGAAGGGGAGAGGGAGTGGGAGAGGGGAGTGTTGTGGGTGGGAGGGAAGTTACTGGGGGGAGGAAGCTATTGTAATCCATAAGCCACACACTTCATATGCAGCCATGAAAGTCAGGTACAGGGAATGCAGAGATGTGGTGATCCTGGTACCTGGAGTTTGCCTTCCAGGCTTGGCTAGGTGTTATTTCTATTATATAGGACCACTTATCCAGGCAGAGTGACTTCCACAGATAAAGTGATCCAGAAGCTTAAAGAAGGGCACAATCACATCATGAGGACAGCTTGGATTTTTTTTATATATATATGAATGTGAAGACTGTGCTAAAGGAATAGCATTCCTGGGCGGGGCGGGGGTGGTGGTGGTGTGATCAAAAAGAGAGAAGGGAGAAATGTCAAATGGGATGGCTAGGACTGAAGAGAGAAAGTTAGTTCTCACAAGCTGAGCAACCCCACTTAGCCTTCCTCTTCATGTGTGCTTTACTGTATCTAAAGCAGATGTTGTTTGGGGCATCTGGGCTTCACATGGATGCGCAGTTACCAGGGATAAGGCTGGGAATAGGGCCCTGGATGGCTGGCCTCCAAGGCCTGTATCTAATGCAACTGATGGGGAGCAGGAATTCCAAATATAACAAAAAAGAAATATGGGTGGGGCCTGCCTTTTAGCATTTCAGGCACCTCATTAAGCACGTTTGCACCTTGCTCTGATGGTTTTCCTTTGTCTATGGGATCAAGGTCAGCCTCCTCCTTCCTCAGCACTGCAGCATTGACAGGTACACTCTCCAGACTCCAAATCACTGCCTGTCACCACGGAGTGTGGAGGAGGTTCCTGGTCACCCCAGCTTCTCTCTAACCACTATGCCAGTGCATCCCCAGTTCATTTCTGAGGACTGACCGGAAGATTTCTTCCTTGATAATACCTTCCTCCCCTCCACTAGATGAGGCTCGCTGTCCCCTCTCATGTGATCCCACATTCTGTGGGGGTTACCTTTGTGAAAATTCTTAGGATGTGATACTGTGATTATCTCTGTACAAGATGGCAGCACACCTGGCATCATGTACCTCCGGTTTTAGGAAGAATTGATGGCAAACCTGAATGAATCGGTGAGGGAAGCAACAGAATGACCAACTGGCTTCACCACCCTTGAAGCCTTCTGCAAGATCTGAACAGTGTGCAAATGAGTAGGAGTGAGGCTCAGAGATAATAAATGAATTGCAGTGTTAACAGCGGACTGAGCACAGGTCCCCCAACTCATGCCCTGTGACCACAGGCAAACTTGAGAAGTGACAGGCGTGGGGCACCCTCCTGAAACAGCTGCTTGGACTTGCCATGGAATTCATCAAGTGACAGATGGAACTCAGCAGCTTCTAAGGAGGAAAAAAATCAACTGATCTGAAAAAAAAAAATTCCTAAAAGAGGATTAAACTCTTAAAAGTCAGAGTGAATCTGTACATTTCTGTTGCTGGGCTTTCAGTGATTAGCTGGTAGAAACCACTGAGATGTAGACATTTCCTGTTTTCAATTTCAGTAAACCAACATTTTTTAAAGCATTGTCCCCTGCCCAGAAAGATGTGGTCAGCAGCCACATCCCTCCCTGTGCTGCACAGATAAATTCCATCCCTACACACAATGGTAAAGAGAGCCTGGGAGAGTAGAAAATTGCTACTCTAGGGGCTTTGCAGAGGCCTGGATGTAAACCCAAAGTAGACTATTGCCTGTGGGGAATCTCGGACAGATTTATGACAGATTTATTTCATCCATAATGCAGGCAGAGGAAGCTTCTGAGTCACAGCTGTTGGGAGGGCTAAATGCCTGATCCTTAGGTGCTGTTCTCCGTCCTCCTTCCTTGAGAGAGGGTGAGTATGAAGGAACCAGCAGGGAAGGCAATGAGGTGGAGCCTGGTATGAATTGCAGTTTTATGCTTTTGGAAAGCTTTTGGAATGTCTAAAAAAGGCTGCATATTTCTCAATTGCTCTTTCAAAAACAGAACTGTAATGCAAGCTGCTGCGTAGGGTTTCAAACACAAGCATGGACAGTCTCAAGTTCGGACCTTCCATGCCTTGAATTCTGTAGGCATCATTCACTCCTGTCGCCCCTTCTAATTTACTCCCTTGCATTTCATTCATTCATTCATTCATCCTTTCTTTCATTCATGTAAGCATTTGCTAATGAGTGCCTCATTCAGACAATGATTTATTCTTTCCTTTACTTATTAAACACAAAGAATACTTCTTCTGGGGCAGGCACTGTGCTAAACACTTGGGATACAGATACAACTCCAATCTTCACAGGGTTCACTCTGTAAGGGAGGAGACACATGCACACAACTATAAGTCATGTGTCAAGTGCTACAACAGAAACATGAGCAGGAAACTGTGGTAGCAAGGAGGAGTAAGTGATCAAACATGGCCAAGGAGGAGATAGGAGCTGAGTTCTGGTTCCATTTTCAGAAGCCAGAATCAGGGGAAATTTTGTAGAAAAGCTCTTTGCTGATATTCTCAGTGATGTAGTGAAAAGACTGGAAGCCACCCAGGACTCACCAGCCCTGACTCAGTGTCCTGCTCCTGTGGCAACATTTGGGCATTTACATGTGAAAAATTAAAGCAATAACCTTGGAGCTAATTCAGGAGATGCCCGCGGCACTAGTAGGGTTACAGCAAATTGTGTAAATCAGGGTGGAAGCAGAAAAACAAAAATTTATTTCAAGTCTTTCTGATAGAGGAAATTTAATGTTGGTTTGCTTTGTGAGTGATGTGTAATAGAAGAGTCATGTGAAACATGTAGGATTACTTTGAGAACAGGAACAGTAGGATAAACAAGAAAGGGAATGAGAACTATTATCCGACCAAGGGGACTAAGGCAGAGAGAAACACCCTGGCTTCTTCCTTTCTTATTCCCTCCATCTCTCATTGGTGCCTCCCATTGGTTGATGCCAGCTGGAAGCCAGGTGACACAAAGACTGAAAATTTTTGCCTGCTGTCATCAACCCCTCCACGTGGCAGTTCCTAGCAGAGGAAGGGAAAGAGCAGGCATGTTGCTGTTGACAACAACCCCAAGAGTGGTGCACAAGAGAATTCATCCCCATGGCAAAATAAACTGAATACAATTGAAACCCAAGCTGTGAACAAGACCCTATAGAGTACGTAATAACGTAGTAGCAATTGTATCTACTAATAATATTGAGCTCTATGTGCCAAGCACAGAATTAAGCACTTCACGCAAATTTGGTCACTTATTACTCACCACAACCCTGTGAGGTTACATAGTATTATCTTATTTTATATATAAGGATATTGAAGTTTAATGACTTGTGGAAGGTCTTATAATTAATAAGTAGCAGAGATATGTTTCAATCTCATGTCCCTTGGGATCCAAAAATACATGTTCCTAACCACTATGATAATGTGTCTGCAGCTGCGAAGGACCCAAGTGTCCTTCGTGTCACAGCCCGATTGTGTCCTCACTGGTTCCACCGCAAGAGACAGTGATGTCTCCTGGAGAAAAGGTTACATCTCAGGAGTATAAGACAACATCATGGGAATCAGTATCTGGACTCTGATCAAAACATATTTGCACCATGGACAGCAAAAATAGTCTTAGCTTCTGGGTAATCTGGCACTATTCCTGCTCCCTGCTACTGCTTGAGGCAGAAGTTTGTCCCTGGGAATAGAGCAAAGGGAAATGGGATGAAACCAACCAGAAGATAATTTGAACTGATTATCCTGCAAAATATGTCCAAAGTCTGAGCTGCTGCACGATGAGAGTCCCCCCAGGGATGGCACAGAAGAGAAGCCCCATTGCCTCCAGCTCCTTTGAGTAAGTGCTATGTAAACACAAAGCATCCGGATGACGGTTATGACAGTGTCCCATCAGCTAAGGATTAGAGAGGGCTCTCGAGAGCTGGAAATCCGAAGCCACTGCAGAAACAGATGGAGGCGGCCCAGGGCAGCAATAACCTCCAATGCAACACCACAGCAATACCACACACATCACCCCTTTGAGCCTCAGCAGTTTTATAGAAGGGGCGTAACAGATATTATTATCTAATATTTTATTTGTTTTTTTTTTTAAGATATATTTATTTATTTGAAAGTCAGAGTTACACAGAGAGAGAAAGAGAGGCAGAGAGAGAAGCAGAGAGAGAGAGGAGAGGTCTTCCATCCACGGGATCGCTCCCCAGTCGGCTGCAATGGTAGTAGCTGCGACGATCCAAAGCCAGGAGCTAGCAGCTTCTTCGGGTTCTCCCAAGTGGGTGCAGGGGCCCAAGGACTTGGGCCATCTTCTAGTGCTATCTCAGGCCACAGCAGAGAGCTGGATCAGAAGTAGAGCAGCCAGGCATTAACTGGTGCCCATATGGGATGCTGGCACTGTAGGTTGCGGTTTTACCTGCTACGACACAGTGCTGGCCCCCTAATATTTTCTAAATGAGGAAAAACTGAAGCCCAGAGAACAGAAACAATTCACTGAAAATCATACAGCATGTCTACCAGTAGAGAGCTGGTATGAAGACTCTAGTCTTGGAATACATATTTAGATCTTTATTGCCTTGCAGTGCATTAAGAAGATGTAGTTGTGCTTCAGTATCTGTTTCATACCTATCTTAGCACTGGGGCATTGAGGGGTCAGCACTGTGGTATAGTGGGTAAAGCCACCACCTATAGTGTGGCAGTGCTGCTCCACTTCTGATCCAGCTCCCTGCTAATGCTCCTGTGAAAGCAGTGGAAGGTGGCCCAAGTGCTTGATTCCCTATACCCATGCAGGGGATCTGGAAGAAGCTCCTGGCTCCTGGCTTCAGATTGGCCCAGGTTCTGCTGTTGCAACCATTTGGGGAGTGAACCAGTGGATGGGAGAATCTCTCTCTCTCTCTCTCTCTCTCTCTCTCTATGTCTTTCATGTAAGGCAGAGTTGTTTTTTTTTTTAATAAATCTTTAAATAAATCTTTTAAAAATAAATCTTTAAAAAGAAAGAATTAAGGCATTGAAATGTTAGACCTTCAAACAATTCTGGTAGCACAGGAATCCTGAACACTAGTCAAGGTTGCTTCAGCAGCAATGTCTGATTTGGCTTCAGATAACAAGATTACTCCTATAAGGACCCCTCATCCATAAAGCAGACCCATGGGACACCAGGAAAGGAGCTGTGGTACATAACCGAGAGGTTTCACTTCACTCATTGTGACCTGTTCATAAGATTCAGGACATTCATAGATTCCAAGCCTCCAAAGGCAGTTACAGTGGGAAACCACCGTCTCTGTAAGCACCATTGGGAATCATGGTCCTGAGTCCTTTGAAAAGGTCTTCAAGGAGAGGCTGTGAGCTGGTGAAGAGGGGCTTGCCAGCATGGAGCAGTCAGAAAAGGCTGCAGGCAGGACCGGCTGCTGCTTCCTTGGCGATGTGGTGGGTATGCAAAGGCTCATCAGAGGCACTGCGGATGATGGAGGGCAACACAGGCAGTTTTCAGACCCGATTCATTTGAACTCAGCGAACTTTTATCACATATGTATTCACCCAATCTGGTTATGGAAGTGCCAGGTTTATAAAAAAAAAAAAAAAAAAAAAGCCTTCTGACCCTCAGGGCAGCACCCTGCCTGGTATATCCTTGTGCACGACTTCCTTTCTCTGGGAGTAAAGTAGTATGGAGGGGCCTTCATTGCCTTCTTTTCCCTGTTGCTAATGCTGGTTGTGAAAATGCTTGATAGTGAGAACTGTCATATTTCATGTGCAGGTAGACTAGTGACTAATGATCCACATTATAATCATTGAGACTTTGCCTAAAAATTAACTGATTGAATTTGTCAGACCTGACTGTGGTTTTATGAGCCACAATGAAATCATCATGTCATTTTACATGAGTGAATATAGAAATAGTTATTGAACCTCAAGGAGGGCTAATATAGCTAACCTTGAGGCTGCAATAATCTGGATCCCTCCACTGGGAACACAGAGATGGCTTGCTGAGTCTTCAGCAGCGCCTCCAAATGTCAGCAGCTATTAGACACCAAGCAATACATACTTCCTTGCTTATGTCACCACACTTAATCCTCATGAATTAAGAATTGTTGTATTTGTTTTACATATGAGAAAGCTGGGGCATAGGCATACTGTCAAGTATTTTGTCCAGGGCTACACAGTGAGGTAGTGTTGGAGGTTACCTTACATACCAAGTTTGCCCAGTTCCAAACTTGAGGTTCCTTTCCTTATACTGGCTGCCAGAGCAAAAAGTATTTATTGACTTATTGTAAAAATATTTTGTTTATTTATTTAAGAGGTAGAATTACAAAGAAAGGGAGAGTCAGAGAGAAAGGTCTTCCATCTGCTGGTTCACTCCCCAAATGAGCAATGGCCAGAGCTGGGCCAATCTGAAGTCAGGAGCCAGGAGCTTCTTTGGGGTTTCCCATAAGGGTGCAAGGAGCAAGACATTTGGATCATCTTCTACTGCTTTCCCAGGCCACAACAGAGAGCTGGATCCAAAGAGAAGCAGCCAGGGCACAGACTGGCAACATATATAGAATGCTGGCACTGCAGGTGGAGGCTTAGCTACTATACCACAGAACAGCTCCCACAGATGTATTTCAAGAAAAGAAAATATGAAGTAGAAATTCAGATTTGGAAGTAACTTTAAGTTATAACTGAATTGGGAGCAACCTGAAGCCTAATGTGTTTTTAATCACAGGTTTTCAGAGAAACAGGAGAAGATGGGGTTGAGCTAGAGAAGAACTTGGATCAGGGAATGGGACAGGCCCAGTCTCTGGTTCCCACAGCTAAGGGCCAGGACTAAGGAAAGTTCACAGAATTACTGCCACAAAGCACGACAAGATAGGACTTGATATCATCTAACTGCAAAAATTAAGAAGCCTGTTGATATTATTAAAATTGTTGTGAAGAGGTTGTGGGTCAAGAGGATATTTTATACTTTTCTGGTGAGAATGAAAATCAGTACAACAATTTTTAAAATAATTTGACATTCCTTTGCAACATGGAATCTTTACAATATCACTCCCAGATATTATGTATGGATAAAGGAAGACATGTTCCAGAATGTTCATTGTGGTACTGTATATACTCGCAAAACTTTGAACATGGCCCAGCAATCTGAGTAAATGTATAGATAAAAATACAAACATGTGCCATATAATAATGTTTGGTCAACAATGAATTTCACACTCAATGGTGGCCACATAAGATTATATTCTCTAGAAGCACTGTAGTTGTCTTAGTTTCACTGTAGTTTGTCTTAGCACAGAGATGAAATTGCCTAATGATACATTTTATCACATATTCTAACTATTATGCAATGCATGACTGTATATTTATGCAGTATAGTATTATCAGTCAAGTGAATAACTTATGGTTATACCGAACAACATAATATTTTAGTAATATTATGTATAAACAAGTAATTCCAAAAGAATCTCTTTCTGTAAAATTGAAACCAAGTAAAGGAAAAGAAAATTATACAAAAGAAAATCGATTAATAAATACAGGTTTTAGGATTGCATTACCTTGGGTGGTGGGAAGCAGGGGAATGGAAGGAAGGAGGAGGGGGATCAAACTTGAAGATGTAGGATTAACCCAGTATGATAAGTTGCCATAGTAGCAAGCAGTTTTAACGTGTCCATGCAGCTGTAGCTACAGCCTTGGATAGTCTTCTCCGGTGTTGACTATGGGCTTGCTGAATGACAAGCTTTGACAAACAGGACGAGAGCAAACATAATAGCTGCTGAATTAGAATGTGATTGCACACTGAGTTTGTCCCCTCATTTTGCTCCTGAGAACACTGCAGCCCCTGTGAATACAATCCAGCTAGTCTGCTAGAGAAACATGACCCAGCTGCCCCTGTTACCACAGCTGACAATCAGCACCAAACTACAGACAACTCTAGGTCTATCTTAGACCATCCAGACAAACCTGCCAGGGCCAGTGGAGCCACCCTACATAAGTACAGCCAAATTGCTGACCTTAACTGAAGCAGAAACTAATAAGTTATTGTAACTTTAAGCCACTGAGTTTTGGAGTAATTTATTATTTTGTTTTTATGTAGGAGTGATATATTTTATAATAAACAAATGAGCACCTTGTGTGATCCAAAGATGAGAGTGTGTAATGTGAAACAAGGAGTACAAGTAATCCAATTCCATGCACATGAGGCTCATTTAAAAACAAAGAGTAACCACAAAAAAAAAACAAAAATTCACCCATTAACCTCATCCATCAGCCCACAAAGCAATCTCTCCATGTAGGGCTCGTTGTTCTTTCTGTCAGATTGCTTACTGACAGTCCTTCCTCCAACCCTCAATTCATTCTGTAACTAAATCCTCACCAAGGAGGCACAAGAAGAAGTGGTATCTGCAGTTCACAAGTCATCTTGATAAAGGGCCTGGTCCTGGTCTCCCCCCATTTACTTCTCATTTTTGGGAACTGTCAAAGACTGGAAATCTCAGATCCCAGGTATGGGAACACATAGACAGCATCCCTGGCCTGCTAGGATGGGTCCCTGGCAGCTGGGGATATAGAGCTGGACTGCTCCAACTTTGGGTTGTGTGAATCCAAGACAGGAAAGTGAATTTATAACTTGTCAGAAACATTGTACCATGAGAATCTTTCGTAAAATGCCCTGCCCTTAAGTTTGTCCCTCAACCAATAAATTCTTCCACATCAGTCCTTACAATACGCTATAAGGATCTTACTGATATAAAATTCTTTTTCAAAATGGAAATACCATTTTTGTTTAGTCTCCTTGTTAAAACTTCTAACCAAAAGAAATGTGTAAAAAGATGTAAGTCTCAAGGATATCAAACGGCTTGGAATTTATCATTCAATTTATTTAAATTTTTATTTTTAACCAATACATTCAAATTATACATAATTATGGGGTATCATGTGATGCTTTGGTACTGGTATGCATCATGTAATGTTCAAATCAGGGTAAATGTTATCTCTCAAACATTTGTTTCTTTTTGGTTAAAACATTCAAAATCATTTCTTTAAGGTTTTTGAAGAAAATATACTGCATATTATTTTTATCTATTTTTAATGCACATAAAATTATACAAGGCTATATTGAGCAGATTGTACTCATCATATTATACAATCTGCATTGCTCATTTAATGGTATATTATGGATATATTTTCAAGTCAACACAGATGTATATAGTAGTCTGTACAATACATACACCATACTGTACTTTAAAACCCCTATGTGCTTGTTTTCAACTTTATCATTTCATAAAAAAATGTCAGTAACATTTTTACATCAATGTCTTTATGCACTATCCAAATTATTTCCTTAAGATAATTTTTAGGAGAGAAAGTTTCTGAGAGGATACTGAATACATAGAATACATACTTAATCTGCTAAAATGCTTTATAACTTCTCCATTTTCCTATAGAGGAAGTCCATACTAAAGGCAGGGAATATTCTTATATAGCTCTTTCTTTCCAAGATCCATTGCCTTTCGATCTTTATGTCTCACTTTCTAGAACACACTGTATTTTAAGGACATTGATTATGGGTTTTCCTTAAAGGCATTGTTATTTTACTAGTATTTCTATCTCATGTTCCTCATTTTGTCTTTAGTTATTTTATATTTTACTCTATATAAGAGAAACTCCCTCTATTTCTCTCTCTCTCTTTCTCTCATACACACACACACACACACCCCTACTTTCCCTAGAAAGCTACCTTTTTTTCAGTTCTTGAAGATGTGACCTCATGTTACATATTCTAGAAAGCCTTTCATTACGGCTGCCCTCAGACTGGTTATACCTCCCTTCCTCTCTGCTTCTTTTTTTTTTTTTTTGTAAGATTTATTTATTTTTTTGAAAGTCAGAGTTACACAGAAAGAGGAGAGGCAGAGAGAGAGAGAGAGAGAGGTCTTCCATCCGATGGTTCACTCCCCAGTTGGCCACAACGGCCGGAGCTGTGCCTATCTGAAGCCAGGAGCCTGGAGCTTCTGGGTCTCCCATGTGGGTGCAGGGGCCCAGGGACTTGAGCCATCTTCCACTGCTTTCCCAGGCCATAGCAGAGAGCTGGATCAGGAGAGGAGCAGCTGGGACTTCCCCCACCTCTTTGTAACTCTACCTTTCAAATAAATAAATCTTAAAAAAAAAACCAAACCAAACCAAAACAAAACAAAACAAAACAAAAAAACAAAAAAACAAAACTCGCAAAATCATTGCATCACGAAGTGTTAATTTCATTTGTATAAATTACCTTTAAAAAAATACAAGAGTGATGGCAGAGGACTGGGCCATTCCTTGATATCAGAGGACCAGTTTCTACACTGTAGACTAGTGTCCCTCCTTCCACTTATATGGCACAACAACAAAGTTGAAATAATGGCCCAGAACCTTGCCTATGTAAGGTTAGTCAAGTCCCAGAGTGACGAAGTTGGAAGAGACCTTTGAAAATCTCTTGACCAGGCCGGCGCCGCGGCTCACTAGGCTAATCCTCCGCCTAGCGGCGCCGGCACACCGGGTTCTAGTCCCGGTCGGGGCGCCGGATTCTGTCCCGGTTGCCCCTCTTCCAGGCCAGCCCTCTGCTGTGGCCAGGGAGTGCAGTGGAGGATGGCCCAGGTGCTTGGGCCCTGTACCCCATGGGAGACCAGGAAAAGCACCTGGCTCCTGGCTCCTGCCATCGGATCAGCGCAGTGTGCTGGCCGCAGTGCGCCGGCCGCGGTGGCCATTGGAGGGTGAACCAACGGCAAAGGAAGACCTTTCTCTCTGTCTCTCTCTCTCACTGTCCACTCTGCCTGTCAAAAAAAAATAAAAATAAAAAAAAAAATAAAATAAAAAAAAAATGAAAATCTCTTGACCAACGTGCGCATGCAGAAACTGAAGGTAAGAGATTTACCCAAGGATGCACAGTGCACGTATAGAGCCAGGACTAGATAGCGGCTGTTTTCTAGATCTGAGCCTGCTGCATTATCCAGTTTCTGATAAGATGTAGAACTTTGGCTGCTCCTTTTACTCTTCCAAGAGGCCAGGTTATATTCATTCCAAATGCATACTACTGCTTCTTCTCTAATTATCATGATGAGGATGAAGGAAAAGTGGTTCAAGGAAAGATAAATATAAGTTAATAGTGTTATATATGTGTATATACATATATATATATCAGCATAAAAGAAATCATAAATACCATTGGTATTTCAAAGAATTCACATTCACTGAAAGTTATTCACTTCTACAATTGTGAAGGCAATCAGTGAAACTTTCTTTGATGATCTAGAAAGAACAAGAGTTAGTAAAAAATTTTCTCCGGGCTTCTAATATTTTACTAAGAGGAGCAATTTGGAATATTTCTCTACTTCAAAGTCCTCACACTAAGTATTAATTAATGTTGAATCAATGAAAGATGAATATTCTTATTGGTATTGTCTCAGCTGTGTTTATGAAGGCTATTTAGGCTCAATCGAACCATCTTGCTCAAACAAGTTCTAGTAAATATAACTTCAATAACTGTACAGTAAGCAAAAATTAGTAAATACTTCAGCATGTTGAGGAACAAATCAACTAAGTCACAGACCTTGGGCAAATTTTTTACCATTCTGTACATACACAGAAATACTACAGAATCCTAGAATTTATAGAACTTTTGGGGATTTTCTAACCAGCCATGCGTTCAACATAAGGAGACACTAAGTCCCTATACCATTAATTTGTCCAAATCCCAAATGTTACTTTGAATGGGAGCCAGGATTAGGTCCCTGTTCTTCTGAATTCTCACCAATTCTCTTTCTACCACACTATATTATTTCTTAGGAGTAGACAGACTGAAGAAATTGCAAGATCCCCTCCACCTGGTATGTCTGCTTTAATCCTCTCCCCTTCAGTGAGCAGAACCTGTGGATTTTATCATATTAGCAGAATATAATGTAATGAATAAGATGTCATTCCTTTGAGGTCCATTATATAAGACTCTCTCTTTCTTATTACAGAGCACTTGTATTTCTCTCAACAACAAGGCTTAAGGGTCCAGGGCAAAGGGCAAGGAAACGTTGAACCTGGAGTTGTGAGCCCTTGAAATTATGAAATTACAAATGTATAATCTTTTTAAACCACTGGATTTTGTCATTTGCTATAGAGCATAGAAAACCCTGCCTTGGGGCCAGCACTGTGGCATAGTGGGTAAAGCCACCTCCTGTAATGCCAGCATCCCATATGGGTGCTGGTTCGAGTCTCAGTTGCACCACTTCCGATTCTGCTCTCTGCTGTGGCACGGGAAAGCTGCAAATGGGAGACCTGAAAGAAGCTCCTGGCTCCTGGCTTCAGATGGGCTCAACTCCTGCCACTGTGGCCATCGGGGGAGTGAACCAGCGGATGGAAGACCTCTCTCTCCCTCTCTCTTTCTGCCACTGCCTCTGCCTCTCTGTAGCTCTGCCTTTCAAATAAATAAATGTCTTTAAAAAATTGCCTCTTCAGTAAAAAATATCCAAGATATTAATAAATCATGATACCAGAATGATGATCTTTTCCAGTGTCATCATTGTACTCATATATTAAAATCAAAAAATACAAAACTAGATTACATTGGTGTAACGAGAATTTCAACTTCAGAAAGAAATGTGTGATATGTCCAAGACAAAATCATCTATACTATGTATTCTTACTGAGGTCTATCTATTGGTCTGTAGTTCTAACAATAGGAAATTTCTTCTAAATGAATGGCTAAGTGGAGCTCAACTTTTTCTTGTAGATGTGGGAAGCATTTGTACATAGAAAAAAAAAAAAGACCAAATTATATTAATGTCTGTTCTTTTCTAAGCATGGAGGTAGGGGAAGTAAGGTTGGTAAAGATTGAATTTCAATAATTCAATAGAATTAAGTCTCCATTGCTAATGTAAGAAAGATATTTGGGTTCTTTTTGAATCAGGCCATTATACGAATCATAATAATACTTAAATTTCATTGGCATCAACAAAATGTGGTCAAATGTTAAATGTTTATGCTCTACGGAGCTATGTGACACACTGTTATGGCAAGGATGTCAATTAGATTCTGTCCTGTATTCCAACTAAAATGATTAATATTGGCAGCTTATACTGAATTAGGCTTCACACAGAAATTACACTATAGTCTAGCTGCAGCTTTTGCCACAAACAAGGAAAGATAGTTGTTGAGGGATAGGTATGTGTACCACATCCTGGAAGTAGTCCACAAATTAGTGGACTTTGTGGTAATATATATGTAGCCAGGCTGGTGCTGTGGTGTAGTAGGTTAAGCCTCTATCTGTAATGCTGGTATCTCATACAGGCACTGGTTTGAGTACCAGCTGCTTCACTTCCAATCCAGCTTCACCCTAATGGCCTGGGAAAGCAGTAGAAAATGACCCAGGAGCTTGGGCTCCTGCACCCGTGTGAGAGACCCAGAAGGATCTCTTGGTTCCTGGCTTTGGACTGGCCCAGAACTGACCATTGCAGCTAACTGGGGAGTGAACTAGCAGATGGAAGACCTTCCTCTGTGTCTCTTCCTCTCTCTGTAACTCTGCCTCTCAAATAAGTAAATAAATCTTTATATATGTATATATATATATATATATATTCAGTTTACTGGCTTGGGGCATGCTGTTTAACTTCTCTGACACTCAGTTTCTTTGAACAATTACAATTTTGAGTAGTTCTGAGAATCATTAAGATACTGTATGTAAAAAATATGTGATAACTGTGCTTGCTTCAGCAGCACATACACTTTATAAATCTACCCAACAGAGTGCCAGCCCCCTATCAGATGCTTTTGAAAAGTCATTATTCATAATTGCCAAATTTGGAATCAATCAAGATATCTTTCCAGAGATGAAAAGGTAAATTTACTGCAGAATATCCAGAAATGAATATCATTTTTTAAAAGAGATTAATTTCCTTATTTCAAAGTCAGAGTTGGAAACTGGAGATGAAGAAGGAGACATTACCTCTAATATTATGGAGATCAAATGATCATAAGAAACTACTTCAAATATCTATACACTGAAAAATTGGAAAGCCTTGGAAAAAATGAATAAATTCTTGGATACCTTCTATTAGGATTTAATCAAGATGATATAGAAAAATTTAAGCAGATCAACAAGTAGTGGGATTGAAACAGTCATTGAATGTCTCCCAGCAAAGAAAGAGTCCAGTATGTGATGGCATTATGGCCAAAATCTACAAAACATTTGAAGAGGAAATAGCTCTAATACTTCTCAAGTTATTTCAAAATATTGAAAAGGATGGAACTCTGCTAAAGTCATTTTACGAGGCTATCATTACTCTAACACCAAAACCACAGACATAACACAAAAAGAAAACTACAGTCTAACATTCTTCATGAACATAGATTGAAAAATTCTCAACAAAATATTACCATACCAAATCCAACACTACATCAAAAAGATTGTACATCACAACTAAATGGGATTTATCTCAGAGAGGCAAGGATGGTTCAACATTCATAAATCAATAAATTCTATAAACCCCATCAACAGAATGAAGAAAAAAATCATATGATCCTTTCAAGAGATGCAGAAAAAGCATTTGATAAGATTCAATATCCCTTCATGATAAAAATTCAACAAATTAGTTATAGAAGGAACATAATTATGATGGTCATAAATGACTAAACCACAGTCAATATCACACTAGATAAATGCTGAAAACATTTCTCCTCAGATGTAGAACTAAACAAGATGTTTAGTTTCACCATTTCACCATGCTTATACAAAATATAATTGAAAGTATTCGCAAGAGCAATTAGGGAATAGAAAGAATAAATGGCATTGAAGTTAGAAAGGAGAAACTTAAAATATCTAGGTTTTCAGATGGCTTGAATTTGTATATGGAAAAACCTAAACATTCCACCAAACAGCTGTTGGAACTGATAATTCAGTTCAGTAAAGTCACTGGACATAAAATCAGCATGTAAAAACCAGCAGCTTTTTATATACCAATAATGATTTTTCGGAAAGGCAAATCAGTAAAGAAATCCAGGGGCCAGTGTTGTGGCATAGTGGGGAAAGTTGCCATGAGTAACACGAGTATCGCATATGGGTGCTGGTTCTTATCCCGGCTGCTCCACTTCTCATCCAGCTCCTGGCTACTGGCCTGGGAAAGCAGCAGAGGGTGGCCCAAGTGCTAGAGCTCCTGGTACTCACTTCCGTGGGAGATCCTGAAGAAGCTCCTGGTACCTAGCTTCAGACTGGTTGAGCCCAGACCATTGTGGCCCTTTAGGCAGTAAACCAGTAGAAAGAAGACATCTCTTTCTCTCTCCCTCTGAAACTCTGATTTTCAAATAAATAAATAAATAAATCCTAAAATGGAAAGTAATCCCATTTACAATACCTACAAAAATTTAAATATTTAGGAATGAATTAAAGATCTGTACAATAAAAATGATAATACATTGATGACAATAATCATCAAGACACAAAATTGAAAAAGATATTCCTTATTCATGGATTGGGGCAATTAAAATCATTAAAATTTCTATATTATCTAAAATAATCTACAGATTTAATGTAATTCCTGTCAAAATACCAATAATATTCCTTATAGAATTAGGAAAAAATTCTAAAATTTATATGGAACCACAAAAGATACAGAATAAAGAAATCCTGAACAAAAATAAATAAGTAAGCAAGCAAACAGGAGGCATCACAATACCTGATAGCAAAGCATTCTACAAAGATATGGTAATCAGAACTGTGTGGTATGCCATAAAAGCCAATACATATCACATGGGTGGTAACAATGTATCAATGTGGGCTCACTTTTTTTTTCTTCATCCTATTTGTAGAACTCTTAGTGTAGGGGTTAATTTTATGAGAATAAAGTTAACTGAAAATAGATCTTTGTAAAAAATTGAAAATGAATCTTAATGTGAATGGAAGGGGGGAGGGAGAAGGAAAGGGGAGGGTTGCAGGTGGGAGGGAAGTTATGGGGGGGGGCATTGTAATCCATAAGCTGTACTTGGAAATTTATATTCATTAAATAAAAGTTAAAAAAAAGAGGTTTTCTGATATAAATTTTTAAATCTGATAGTCTGTTTCGCAAATAAATTTCCATTTGTTCACTGTAAAAAAAAATGAGAATGGAAATAGGAGAGGGAGGTGGAAGAAGAGTTGGAGCATGGAGGGTAGGGTAGAAATTATAACTACGTTCCTGAACCTGTATATATGAAATAGATGACATTTGTATACCTTAAAATTAAAAAATTTAAAAAAATCACATTTTAGGAGAAGTTGTATGTGTTCAGATGGTGGGATAGGTGATGTATAGGCAATCTCTGTACCTTGTACTAAATTTTGCTATGAGCCTAAATATTCCCTAAAGCTAAAGTTTATCAATTTATTTTTTTAATTTGAGAGCCACAGACAGAAAGAAAGAGATGGGGAGACACAGAGAGAGTACTCCTATCTATTGATTTCCTCCTCAAGTGCTTGCAATGATCAGGACTTGGCTCTGCTGGATCTGGAAGCCAGGAATTCAATCCAGGTCTCGCATGGGGGTGCTGGGACCCAACTACGTGGGCCATTATTTACTGCCACCCAAGGTCTGCATTAGCAGGAAGTCAGAACTGGGAGCTGATGCAAGACTCCAACCCAGGCTCTGTGATATGAGATGTGAACATTCCAACTGGTGGCTTAACCTGTAGGCCAAACACCTGCCCCGAGTATATCAATTAAAAATAGATCAAATTATTTTGAATGTATAAACTGTGTTACATAGATGAACAAAGAAATTACAGATCAGGGTTAAAAGTGAAAGTAAATTTCAGAAGACATGGCATGTAGATATCAGTGGTCTGTGAAAAATAACTTTAACAATTAGAAACACAGAATCAGAAGAAAAAGGGAACCACATGATTAACAGAGGGGCCTGGCACAGTGGCATGGCAGGTTAAGCAGCTCTCTGCAGCACTGGCATCCCATATTGGTGCTTGCTCAAGTCCTGGCTGCTCCCCTTCCAATCCAGCTCCCTGCCAATGCTCATGGGAAAGTGTCAGAAGATGACCCAAGTGCTTGGGCTCGGGCACCCATATGGGAGACCAAGGAGAAGCTGCTGGCTCCTGGCTTCAGACCAGCTCAGCTCCAGCCATTGCAGCCATTTGGGGAGCAAACTAGCAGATGGAAGATCTCTCTCTCTCTCTCTGTAACTGCCTTTCAAATAAATAAATAATCTTTTTTTAAAAAGATAGTATATTTAAAAAATGATAAACTGACGGTATCAGAAAGATTTAACTTAGATGTCAGATGCCAGCGATTAGCAGCAACTTGGATGGCTAAACGACATGGTATAAGTGCCACAGTTACCTCTTTGTCTAACAAAGAATGGGATGTGTAAAGGTACCTGCTGGCAGAACATTTCTATCAGGGTTCTAGAGCTGGATAACCAATTGGTATAATTCCAAAAGCAACATGGATAATGGTAAGATGTTCATTCTTGAAGTGACTTAAAAGAATAGAAAGAGAGAGAGAGTTATAGGCAGGAGTCAATAAAAACCCAGAGTTTCCTTGTCCCTAATAAAAGTCTGGAAAATCCAAAAGAGCCCTCAAGTTTGAAAACAGGCATTGCATTCTGAATTCTGAGTGTACACTCGTGCTAAAGTCAGGGCAAGGTCTAAGACTGCAGGGACTCAGATGGAACATAGTGGAACCAGCTGCTTCTGTCTGGATACCATCTTTAGACTAGGAAAAGAATCAGAAATTACTATAGAAGACCCCATGGCAGTAACACAGTGATAAATTGCTTGATCCTGCCCTTCCAGAAATCCATATCTCAAGGAAAGAGTTAGGTATTTAACTCAGTACAATATATTCCACTCTACTCTGGGTGCTATATAGTAGAGAATAAACAATATACTACAGTAACAGAGAAATGAGTTTAATTTTGAAGAGTGACAGGAACTGACTGTGCCATTTGAACTTCTAAGAGAAATGAATTTCCCTGACTTCTAGGCTTTCCCTGCCAATCAGAGCTGTGGAATTTAACAATCTCATTGTGCAATGATTTAAGCAGTGACTTCTTCAAATGACACCACATATTAGTGTGACTTTGGGCAAGTCAGCTAACCTATAATAAAATCCTTTTACAAATTTTATTGTAAAATGGAGCCAATAGTAGCATCTACTTCATTCATTATATCCTAGCAAAGTAGTGGTGACTTAAATCCTACTCACCAACATTCATGTAAGAATCACTTGAACAATGGTTATAAATACACTAAAAGTTAAATTATTGATGCTATTATTTTTAATTCATGATTTAACTTTCAACATAGCTAATTAGAATTCCTCATCCTTGAGGAATGGAAGAGAGAATTTTTTATTTTTACCATTTCTGCATTTAATACAAATATTACACAGAATACAATGTTCTGAACTTGGAGTCTGTTCCATAAGTCTTGAGCTAAAGGATAATTTCCCTTGCCTCTATTAACTCTTTGAGAACAACAAGCCTTAATGAGTTGAGTACTGTTTACAGACTTCAGCTACTTCTGTGTCACTGCATTTCAGTGTACAGGCACAATCCAATGTTCCTGGTTACTGGAAAAAATATTATTGTAATGTATGTTATATATAGTATAGATTTGTAATGCATAGTAATATAAACTAGTGCATATATATTATAAATATATATATCTAATCCTGGTGCTTTCTCTACAGTGCTATATAGTTGCTAAAATTGATCCAAACAGCACTAAACTGGATGCAGTCTCAAACTATGCCAATTTGCTTAACTCTGGAGCCAGATAAAGGTACATCCTTTTGGTCTGAGTCTCTTTTTATCATGTTTATTTTTATGAAAATATTTCTTCATATAATATGCATGAAATGTATTTCTTAATTTGTCAGTCAATTAAAATGTGCTTTGATAGAGAATAAAAAAGAATCAGCATTATCTCTGAGGACAAATGTGCTTTCCTTAATGTAACAGTCTATTTAAAATGTGGTTTGATTAATGCCAAATTCTCAGAAGGTACATTTAAGGGAAAAACAGACAGGGCTATCAGACTAGACATTCTTGTCAAAAAAAAAAAAAAAAGAGATCAGTTCCTATTTTACTTCAACTATCTATCTTTGTAGTTGGTAGTGTTTTCGTACCTTTACAAGGTTTTATAAATTAAGCTCTTTTGATATCCTTTCAAACGATGCCTAATAAAATAGGAGAACCAACACTTTTTTTCCCCACTGAGTGTTCATGATAACTTAGAATGGTTTGCTGAGAATAGGGAAATTGCTTTCCTTCAAACTTGCTCAGTAGGGATGAATGGTTAGATTCAATTTGTTCAACCTGCATTTCATTTGAACACAATTCCCTCCTTTCCCCCACCCTTGCCTTTCATAAAGGTGAGCCAAGTCTGATGCTACAAAGACCAGCAAAACCAAAGAAAGAAGACTGAGGCATTATCTACTATTGTATGGCATCTATTACAGTGGGAAAAAGCTAAATTCAGAGTCTGAAAAATGTGGACTCAAATATATGCCTTCATGCTGTAACTGGTTTGGGGGAAAAGCAACTTAAGCATTAGAAGTTTAATGATCTCAATCTCAATTTTTCTATCTGTAAAACAGAAAATCAACCCTCTTGTTTCCTAGGCTCGTTATGTGAAATTCAAAGATCATTACCATCATCATTGTTAGTTTTGAGTGCTCCCTGCAAATCAAAAGCAAATGTAACACATGTAGTATGCACTCAAGATCCACTAATAATCACAACAGCTCCATAAGGCATATACTGCCTGCATTTTGTGGTCAAAGAAATGGGATGTTCGGGAAGTTAATAGACTTGCCCAATGTTACAAGCCAATAAGTGATAGAATCGGCATTAGAATCCAGCAAAGACTTATGTTTGTGCCCCTAAAATTCTATTTCACACGAAGTAGGCAAATATAGGATTATTATCTATGATTTAACTAGGAGCTAAAAATGAGATAGGCTACATAACAATGTGACTATTATTTAGTAAGAGTTTGATAGATTGTGCTTAGAACAATATCAGTGTCAATTCTGAGTTTTATCCTATGTTAAAGCCTCACAACGAGAATGATCACTCTGCCCATCCACCCCAGAAAGTTAGACAGGTATGTCACACTATCTCCTTACTTATTCAGAATCCTTACTAAGCTTTTACCTTCCCAGATACACAAATTATGCTAACAGGCACCTTGGATGGCTACTCAACAAAACCTCTCTAATTTATTTCTCAGATACTTATTGAATATTATTATGATTCTGTTCACCATCAAATGTGTTCATTGAGGCATATAAGAACTCTCTACCCAAGAAGGCAGAATAAACAGAAGCTGCTCTGAACTATAAACTGACTGTATTATAGGGGTTCAAAGGAAGAGGCAAGAATCTCAAGGAAAGTGTCAGTATCCCTAGGAAAAGATGGTAGGGACATTAGATTTTGAACTAGCACATGCAAAGGTAGGGAGACCCAGGAGAAAATGGTATGCATGAGCTAAGGGAGTATTTGATGGGTTTGCATTTAAGACTATCAGAGGCGCTCCACTGAGGAGTGGGCTATATGCACAGATATGATGGAAGAGACTAGTACCTTCCCTTGAAGATACTGGCTAAACGAGGTCAGGAAGACCAGGCCACACAGCTAGAAGTGTTCATTCCCTCATCTACTTACTTGAAGTGTCCTATTAAGGAACATCAAGTAAACCTTGATGTGATCCTGAAATAGGTATAATCATAGAGGGACAACAGGACCTGAGAGTGTTTTGAAACTGTAGCATGGTCCCCAACCTGTCGTCTTCCACTCTCCACTCAGGCAATATGGAAAGCTATTACCTTTGACTGCTCGATATAACTGGAGTGTTTCCACAGTGGACATGGTTAAGGTCCCTCCGCTGATGGGAAAATTGCCAGTTTTTTATCAGAGACATATTCTTTCCCTGGCAGTGGTTTAGGTGGGGTAAACGCACACACATCATCTCAACTTAATCTTTCATTCCACTGATACCAAATCTCATATCAGCATGCCTATAACTTTGGACTAGGACTCTAGACTAAGTGCAGTACTTCACAGCTCCCACTGGCTGAAACTGGACCGTTATTTTTTAAAAGTTTATTTATATTATTTAGTTTATTTTAAATGAATAGTGACAGGAAAGAGAGAGAGAGTCTTCCAACTGCTAGTACACTTCCCAAATGCCCTCAATAGCCAGGGTTGGGTCAGGCTGAAGCCAGGGGCCAGAAACTCCATCTGGGACTCCCTAGTGAGTGGCAGGGAACTCAAGTACTTGACCCATCATCGCCTGCCTCTCAGGAAGCACATTAGCAAGAAAATAGGTCAAAAGCTGGATTGAGATGGGACTCAATCCCATGCATTCAGTGTGAGATGTAGGAATCCAGAGCAGCAGCTTAACCACCTGCACCACAATTACTGCCACAACAGAGCTTTAAATTATTCACAGAGGGCCCACTTTGCTCCAGTATGGCAGCAATAGCTTCATAGTGCTAATAAGAGTAATAATTTAGAGCTGCCCTTTTTTTTGCACAGTGATTTAAGACGCCACCTATGATGCTGGCATCCCGTATATGTGCTGGTTCAAGTCACTGCTGCTCCTTTTCCAATCCAACTCCCTGTTAAAGCATCTTAGAAAGCAATGCAGGATGGTTCAAGTACTTGGGTTCCTGCACCCATGTGGAAGACATGGATGAAGCTCCTGGCTTTGGCCTGGCCCAGCCCTAGTCATCGCACCCACGTGGGCAGCGAACCAGCAGATGGAATGTCTCTCTCTCTTTCTCTTTCTCTCTCTCTCTCTGTAACTCTGCCTTTCATATAAATAAATACATCTTTAGAAAAAGACTCACAATTTTCAATTAAAAAATATAACTAGAAGACAGAGGCCCAAGTTGGAGGGAGATAACAGCTTCACGCATTTCTTCCATAATCTCATAAGTATCCTACATTTTGACGGAAGTCACTCTTTCAGAAAAAGGGACAAAGGAAAGAGTATCCCAATGCCTTGGTGTCAAGTATTACACAGGATCTTTCTCATAGAAGGTTTCATTTAACCTTTGTATATTGGTGTGGAATTTTAATTCCATTTCACATATGAGATTATGTAATTGTCTGAGAGCTGAAGGATGTGCCCATTGTCACATTGTTAGTATGTGACAGGTAGGCCTCAAAATCCAACACATGCCATATTGTACAATGACTCTTTCTAGGTCTGCAAACTACTCAGTTACGTCTTGAACAAAATTATATTAAACCATTTTGAACCAAATCTATGAGCTATGACTTCAGAAATTTTTCCATGACTTCTTTAGCTCTTTGACATTTAAATGTGGGTAATTCTATTCAGTGATAAGCCAGCATCATGCCAGATGACAGGACACAGGCTGCATGGTGTTACAGGCTGCATGTTGTGTCCCTTCTGGATATATGTGTCAAAAGCCCAACTCCAACGTTACAGTATAAGAGGAACCTTATGAGCCTTTGGTGCTGAATAGGCCTAGAGTGTAGAGCCCTCATAAGTGAGATTAATATCCTTATAAAAAAAAAGACACCAAAGGAGGACACAGCAAGATTTCATTCAACCAATCAGGAGGTAGGCCCTCACTAGACACTGAATCTCTGGCACCGTGATCTTGAACTTCTCAACCTCCAGATCTGTAATAAACAAGTATTTGTTTTCAAGCCATTCAGTCTATATGATATTTTTGATACAAATGGACCGAGACAGGTGGAGATCAGTTTTTCTTTTTCTTTTCAGTCCCTGATTATTTATTCAACATATATTAAGCTCTGGCTCTATGCCAGCAACTTAACTAGATTCTTGGAGCACAAGGTGAACGAGACAGCTATAACTGCTGGAATGGCTTGTAGTCTGCAGAGGGTCATTCATTTTGGAGGTGGTGATTCTAAGCCTTTCAATTGTTGGCATACACTTGTTCAATTCTGATTCATGTGTGGGATTTTTACTGACCCCCACACACCTTTTTATCTTTTAACACACATTTACAAGACACTTATAATGACAGGAAAGGTGGAGAGAAAAATTAAACATTTCTGTCTAATTCAGAATTAAACATTTCTGAAATTTGATTTGATCATTTTGTCAAATTACTTTAAAAATATAGACATCATCTGCAAAACCACTGCTTAAGAGCCATGTTTAAGAAAGCATTTTCTAAGAATGTATTCACCAATTTGATGCTTAAGAAGTTTTCTCTATAAAGAAAACTATCTTGGGGTTGGTGCTGTAGTGCAACAGATTAAGCCACTGTCTGGGGTGCTGTTATCCCAAATTGGTGCTCTGTTTCCAATTCAGCTGCCTGCAAATGTGCCTGGGAAGGCAGCAGAAGATGGCCCAATTACTTGGGTCCCTGCCACCCATGTAGGAGACCCAAATGGAGTCCATGTTTCCTGGCTGTTGCAATCATTTGGAGAGTGAGCCAGTAAATGGAAGATCTCTCTCTCCTCTCTCACTGTTATTTCTCTGCTACTCTTTTAAATAAATAAAACATTTTTTAAAAAAGATTTATTTATTTATTTATTTGAAAGTCAGAGTTACACAGATAGAGGAAGAGATTGATATATATAGAGATCTTCTATCTTCTATTTCACTTCCCAAGTGACTGTAATGGCCAGGGCTGGGCCAGGCCAAAGCCAGGAGCCTGGAGCTTCTTCCAGGTCTCCCAAGTGGGTGGCACAGGCTTAAGCACTTGGGCCATCTGCTGCTGCTTTCCCAGGCACAACAGCAGGGAGCTGGATTGGAAGTAGAGAAGCTGATCTCCAACCAGTGCCCATATCGGATTCCAGGCAATGGTTTTACCCTCTAAGCCACAACAAGTGCTCCAATAAATAAATCTTAATAAAAGAAAATTCATTTCAGAGTGGTCATTAGTCTCTGATCATCCACTATTTCTACTAAAAGGTTTATCAAAATGTCATTGAGAAAATAGGATCAGGACAATGAAGGGTTAATTCTGAATCAAATTAATAATTTAGAATATTTAATGAAACCATCGATGACAGAAACACAACATATGATGCATCACATATTTATAGGGTGGGATTCAATAAAAGGATGGCTAAGATAGCTCTTTACATAAATAGCATGTTTATTTAATAAGCATGTACAGTGAGTATCTCTGCTTTGAAACCATACTACGTACATTCCATTCAGGCATTATACTTCACTGACTACAGAAATAATTATGGGAAAGATCCTAATGTCTTCAGAGCAAATGGCTTCTGGGAAGTTTGTCCAAGAGAAAAAGATTGAAGTCCAATTTACAGGTTCCTTTAAGAGACTGATGACGAATTTCCTGGTGGTATTTACTTACTATAAGCAAGCATGTAAATTGTTATCTCGGCCACTCAGAATTACACAACCATTGAAAGGAAAGTCCCTGGAGATGGGAGCGTTGATTGGGTGGAGTCACAGTGAAGCTTTCTGGGATGATGGACATACCCCACGCCTTGATTGGTCTGCAGGTTAAATGTATGTATGTATTTTTTTTTAATTATTAACTTTGAACTTCAGTTTGTATATTGCACTCTGTGTAAATGATAC
Source organism: Oryctolagus cuniculus (assembly GCF_051225735.1). Taxonomy (NCBI): domain Eukaryota; kingdom Metazoa; phylum Chordata; class Mammalia; order Lagomorpha; family Leporidae; genus Oryctolagus; species Oryctolagus cuniculus. The sequence goes on from NC_142867.1 coordinate 71,063,821, forward strand.
CCCAATAAAAAGACAATTTGGTAGTGGGCATTTGGCACAGTGGTTAAGCTGCTACTTGGGACACCCCCATCCCACATTAGAAGGCTTCTGATCCAGTTTCACGTTCATGTGCACCATGGGAGGCAGTAGGTGATAGTTCAAGTACTTGAGTCCCTGCTTTCCATATGGGAGACCCAGATGGTGTTCCGGGTTCCTGACTTCAGCCTTCTTAGCCCTGCCTGCTGATGGCATTATGGAAGTCAACCCGTAGCCACAAGGTTGATTCTTACCCTCTCTGACCTTCAAAACAAACAAATATTTTAGAAAATGAATATTTAAAAGTGAGAATTGTAGTAAAGGGAAGAACTTCTTGCTTATTTCCTAAGACTTGTGCTTATACCTTCTTTAGGTCCTCTTCTCACCTGCTGAAGCATCTCAAGATAATTGGGTATCAGTCTGTTGCTTCCCCTGAACACTGGCACAATTTCGTATGCCACAACCGTGTTTTACTGCAGAGACAGCAGAACGATAGCATTAGTCTGTGCACAGGTGCCCACATGAACACCCAAGTGGATGTTAGCATTGTATATACATGCTGGCATGTGTCCCATTTCTTCTTGACTCTATTTTCTCCACAGGTAGAAACAGACTAGTAGTCATATTTGTTCTGTTTTACTCAAAGGCCTGTGGTTGGGGTCAGAGAGACCACAGATTTGAAAAGCCTTCAAAAAACACAACATACATGACTTTCTCTGGTTCAAAGAGAAAATCTGGTGAAGAACGTACGTAAGAAGGTATGTGTCCCTGCATTACCTATTCATGTTCCTCACTTCAAAGTTCCCAGGGACATTAGCTCGTGCCTTGGCAGGTTATGCTTTTCTCTGGGCTTCTCCTTTCTTCAGTCAATCAGAAGGAGATACTCAACTGTCTCTTGGGCACATATTTACTGAGTGCCTACAATGTGCTACTGCCTGTAGCGACTCTGGAGACACGGCTTCATTTTGTTCTTGGAGAGTGGTACAACTCAGCTCAGGAGAGACCCAGGGTGAAGGTCAACCTTACTGAGATTAACTGTGTGGTACTTTCCTCTGACCCCCAAGGGTCTCTTCTACACCAGCTGTGTGGTTTCAACCTCAAGTCAAAGGTGTTCTTCACCTATGGAACTTGAAAGACTTTCCAAAGCTTTTGTTTTCTAAGCTTGATCCCAGTCTACTGAAAGGGGTAGAGTAGATGTTGAAGCAATAAAATACTGAGAATCTAGACCCAACACTCCGCAAGTGATAGAGTTCAAAGATGTGGGAAGTTAAGATTGGAATATTCTTCCCAGTGAAGACTTTGCCTACCTGAAGATTTTCTGTTGATGCAATCTTCTCACATGCTGAGTTCAGAACACAGCTCTGGTTTTCAGAAAGATGCCTACCAACAGTTTTTCCGTCTCAAGGATCCATCATTTCTTAGAACTATGGAACAATTCCTGGAAGTCACTCAGATATTATAGTGATTAAAAACAGAAAGACACTGACATTTGTGTGGTGTAAAGACACAGAAAGAAAGGCCAATTGTTCCGCATCATATTCACGAAACCAATGTGCAAGGCTATCCCAGAAACCACAAGAGAGCAAGACCCTTTCAAGAGGGAGTAAATGAAAATTAATTGCAGAGAGGCCATTATTTCTAATTTAGGATACATAAAATACCATTAGTGCTATCTACAATGAGTGTTCTGTAGCTATTGTCTTATTTTAGTTAACAGAAAAATAAAGCCTTCCATAGGTTTACTCCTGATTTTCTTTCCAAATCTTATTTTTTTTTGGTAATGTCTTAAGTTCCTAAAATATGACCTATCCTTCCATGGCATTTTCATAAACTTAATCCTAGTGTTTGGAAAGAAAGGGTTATATGACATTATTAAAATACATTATTATTGTCATGGTGTGGGCAGAAGTAAGAATCATGTGCTGTGATGAATACGAAAGGAATTATAGGTTGCAACCTTCCTGGGCCTTGGTTTCCTTCTCTGTGAGACCCAGGCACGAGGAAAATGAGAGATTTAGTTGTGAGTTACACTTTAACCACTCTGTCTATTCACATATCTTAAGGCTCTTAGCACCAGGAGGTGCTTCTGAAACAAAATTTCCACTTCTTTCTTAATACAATCAAATTTACACCTACAAAGCATGATATTATTTGGAAAAAAGTGTTAGAAAACATTGTCTCTCCATGTTATTCCATTTAGTTTCTTCTTACAAAATCAAACATCTCTGAATTCCCTTGCAGAGTATTCAAGACTTCCATACCAGTGTTCTAAATCTGCTTTCCAGCCTCCTCTGTCCATTCAGCAATACACAGCTCACTCAGCTGTCCTGGTAATGTCAGATCGGCCTCACATGTGCTTGTTCATTCATTTCTCCCTCCAGGAAAGCCCTTTTCTTTTTCCGTCTACAGAAACTGTACCTTTCTTCATGGTCCATGTGCAGATGCCCCCTTTCTGGCATCATTCTCATTAGAACCAGTATTCCTTTTCTTTCACTCTCAGAACATCTTAGAAACATGGTCTATTGACATGGAGGCACTATTTGGTTCTTTTCTATATTAAGTCTAAAATATTGGGGACGGCGCTGTGGTGTAGTGGGTTGTGGGGAGCAGCCCGGACTGGACTGAGTTACTGGAATTAAGACTTATTCTATGCATCTGCTCTCCCACAATATGGCGCTGGGAGAGAAGTAAACAGCTTCTGCACAGCTGCCTCCAGTTCAACCAATAAACTGTAGGACTTGCTCCTGATTGGAGGAGAGCAGCGTACTCGGCGTGTGGGCAGCCGAGTTGGGATTGGCAGAGGAGGACTATAAAGGAGGAGAGAGACGGCATGCACCAGGAACATCTAAGGGGAACATCTAAGAGGAACACCTGTGCAGCCCCCGAGAAAGCCGGCCGGCGGTGTGCTGCTCCCCTGCGGAAGTGGGGAATGTGGCCAGGGGGAACTGCCCTTCCACGGAGGTGGAAGGGATAGTAGCCAACCCGGGAAGAACCAGCAGTAAACCCGGGGAGGGCCGAGCAGACAAAAGAACAGCGCAGGGTCCTGTGTCGTTCCTCCACGAAGACGGGGAGCGACAGTGGGTGAAGCTGCCTCCTGCAGTGCTGGCATCCCATATGGGCACTGGTTCAAGTCCTGGCTGCTCCACTTCTGATCCACCTGTCTGCTATGCCCTGGGAAAGCAGTATTAGATGGCCCAAGTCCTTGGGCCCTGCAACCACATGGGAGACTCAGAAGAAGCTCCTGGCTCCTGGCTTCAGATCAGCACAGCTCCAGCCATTGTAGCCATCTGCGGAATGAAGCAATAGATGGAAGACCTTTCTCTCTCTCTCTCTCTCTCTCTCTCTCTCTCTCTCTCTCTTCTCACTGCCTTATCTCTCTGTAACTCTGCCTTTCAAATGAATAAATAAATATTTTAAAAAATCACATACTTTTGTTTTTTACTTAAATTGAGAACTCCTTGAGGACAAAAATGAAGTCTTGTTCATACTTAAACCTCACACAAGTATTTCTCAAAATGCTTTTACATGTCCTAAAAATAGTACCAGAGTAAGGTGAGGAGTTTTGGGTTTCAATTTCAGTCCCTTTATTAACTAACTATGCAGCCATAGAATATAGCCTATTAACTTCAACTATATTATGAAATATGGGGATAAAAATACCCACCCCACATGGAGGATTAAATGCTAAAGAGCCTTTTAAAATTGTAAGATACTATATTACTTCAGAAATGAAAGATATTAATGTTGTTCTTATAATTTTATTTTTATAGTAGTCACTCAGTGACTATTAAATGTGTCTTAAAGAATGAAAAACCAAAAATAAGTAGATAATAAATATCATATATGAGTTCAGTTATAATAGAATGGAATGACTGTAGAAGTTTATTTTCTCTTTCTCCAAAAACTCTATTAAAATAAAATTAAAAGAATTTTTTAGTAGCTAACAAAGCAACATTACAAAGAGAATAAATAAGAGACAAGAGCAGATTCAGGATTTCTATGTGGTGTTGGAAGTTTGGAAGTACATGAAAGAATAATAACTGGTGGCGGGGAGGGTGTCGTTATAATCACTGAGCCTGGAAAAGGATATATTGAGGAGAAATCAATGACTCCTCACTTGCATCCAGGAAAAAAATTGCAGTTGATGGCGTCCAGGGAGGTGCCAATGAAAAGAGGGATGGGAATCAGAGGGGCAGTTAAAATCTGTGTGCACAACTGTTCATGTCGCCTCTGTCTTCTGTTCTCCTAGGGGCAGGGGTTCTTTCTGCTTCTTTCCCCTTCTCCCTCCATCCCTCTTTACACTGCCAGGTGAGGAAACTAGGAGGCTCTGGACTTTTCTATTCTAGGCACAGGAAAGGATGGAAATGAAGAGGGGACCAAAAACAAGAGGGAAATGAGGCAGAAGTCTATCCCCTGAGTGGTGATGATAGGACTGCTAACTTCTTTCCCTTTCCTTTGCCTACATGTAAGAACCAGGTGTGTCTCTCCAAAGCTGGGTGATGGGGGTTCCTCTCTGAATAAATAAAGAAAATGGGGAGCAAAGGAGGGGTAAAAGTTGACTGATGAACACTAAGTTATAGTTATTTAAGAGTAAGAAGTTCAGGTTTTCCATTTCACAGTAGAGTGACTGTAGCCAACAATAATATACTGTATATTTTTCAGAAACAGCTGGGACAAAGGATTTTGAATGCTTTCATAAAAAAGAAATGAAACATTTTAAACAGATACATATGCTTATCCTGATGTGGACACCACATAAGATATACATGTATCAAAAGATAATCAATACTATGTATACTTTTTGAGTATCATTTAAAAATAAAATTAGGGGCAGTCTTTGTGGCTCAGTGGGTTGACCTACTGCTTAGGATGCTCATATCCCATGTTGGAGTGCCTGATTTGAGTCCTGACTACTCAGTGTTTCTGATCCAGCTTCTTACTAACAGCAAATGATGCCCCAAGTACTTGGGTCCTTGCCACCCACATAGGAGACCCGGATGGAGTTCCAGGATGGCTCCAGTCTGATCTAGCTCTAGTTTATGAGGCATATTCTCTCTCCCTCTCCCTCTCCCTCTCCCTCTCCCTCTCCCTCTCCCTCTCCCTCTCCCTCTCCCTCTCCCTCTCCCTCTCCCTCTCCCTCTCCCTTTCTCTCTCTTTCTCTCATCTGTCACTTTGCCTTTTAAATAAAAACATCTTTAAAATAAATGTACTTTAATTCAATGTAAAGAATAAAGAAAAGATAATGAAATATGGAGGTTCTCTAGTGGGTTTGGTAGGTTTAAAAAATAAACCAAACCAAACCACAGAAACCTATTCCCCATCTCATTTCACTAAAGAGCACCAAGAGCTCTTTATTTCATTTATTTCATTTATTTATTTTTCTTTATTTCATTTATTTCATTTCACCAAGAGCAAAGAGCAATGGTCCCTACTTCCCCTCCCTGAGAGAGTCTACCATCTCGGTTTCAGGGTCTCACATTTAAAATGGAATTAGCACCTAATGAAAGAATTCCCTCACTTCAAGGAGAAAGGAAGAAAGAGATAAAGAAGAGAGAGAAGTTCAAATAAAACTACAATTTACATGTTTAGAGAGATAGAAGGTGATATTTAAGTACAGGATGTGATAAAAAGGTGTAACTGGAGGAAAATGAAAAGTTCTAGAAAAATAAAATTATGATTGCATCGATTCAAGAAATATTAAGTGGGTTTAAAGATAAAGTTCCAAAAATCTTCCAAAAGTTGAATTAAAAAGTAAATTGGGCAAGTGAGCATAAGAAGGGATAAGAAAACGATTTCGTGGAGAGCTAACCCCCAGCCTGTAGGTGTTTTACTGAGATTGGAAGCAGCTAGACACAGAGACAAAGGCTTCCAGTCCAGGTGACTGAGGGAGACTCTGCTGACTGTAACAACAATCCCAGCTGCAGAGCTACTGCCGTAGAACTGGTCTGCACCCCAGTACCAGTGTTCAGCAAGAATAGTGGTGAGCCCTCCTCCCCTTGGGATCTGGAAGGAATCAGACATTTCCAGATTATTCATTTTCTCCCTTTCTCAACAGAAAAAACTATATTAGGAAAAAAGTGACTAAAGTTGCCAGGAAAGTGAGGAACACACATGTCCAGACTCTGTGTGCCCAGAATATGCAGCTCAGGAATTGAACCCTTAGCAAGGCCACATGGAACAAAGGAGAGATTGGAAAAGAGAACAAAAGCCAACTCACCTACCAGGGATCAGGAGTCAGAAAGGAGGCAGACTTCTCAATGACAATAAGAAACTCTACATATTAATCAAGAAATGTTCTCAAATGTCCAAAGAAACCAGGTTTGTTTCCTGATAGCCACCTCCAAACAAAATTTTCAGTCAGATATGAGAACAGAATGCAAATGAACTCCTTCTTAGGAAACTGCTTAATAGCTGCAAGCATCCTCCATTAATTAAAGAATACACTTCAGAAAAATAGAGAAGTAAACAAAGAACTGTGTATAATTCATGAAGTGGGGACTTTCCCCCCCTGGAATTGTAAGGAGAAAGCGAAGGTGATGGGCATAAGATCAGTTATACTGGAGTAGAAAACCAAAGGGCTCTGAAAGATGGCAGTACCATACAGAAAAAGAAAATCATAGAGTTTTAGATTTTTAAGAAAATAAATATGGTGAGTGAAATTCTGTTGAACTATTTCTGGAAAAAAAAGGTGATAAATATACAGGAAAACACACAAAAATTTAAATTTACTAAAATTATCTAAAATGAAAAATCATAACATGGAATTTTAAATTACAGTGAACACTATGTACTTTTCTGTTATTTTTTATCAAACATTTGATGATTTTTAAACCAAAAAAAATTGTGACAGTTTGGAGGATGAGGAAAGAAAAATGAATACGGAAAAGAGCCATAACTTGGCCTACTATTACAGAAATTTAAAAAATCTAGAGCGAATGATTTAAGAAATGCAATATAAGTGATTTAGACATATTAGAGAGCAATACTAGTAAAATCAACAGGTGAATGGTTCTAGTTTACATAGGTCCAAAAGTTTCGAGAGAGGTGAGGCAGAGTAGAACTTTTCTTCATCCTCTCAGTCCTATTTAACTTTTAAAATCATGTCCACGCATTGATTTTATGATAAGATGGAATTCAGAAAAAATAAGATGCTTCAGATTTAAGAAGCAAAAAACGTATTGCTATAAAACTTTGTCATTAAACCAGAGTTGCCTTCAGCCTTTTCACACTACACGAGCCATGGATTATGTGCCCAGAAACAATGACTGCATAGGTCATTGAGCATTTTGCAGTCTGAAAAAATGTTCCACAATTGGAACGCTTGTGCAGTGGGAAGTAAGTTGGTAAAGGTTATTGGAGTGAAAACCCTGGGCTTTCAAACTGTGATAGTCCATCCTGGGTACAAATCAGAATGGCTTCTCCCTTTTGGATTATTTATTTTGATTTTTAGAATATCATAAAAAATTAAGAGCTGAAAAGGAATCATGCTCCCGTAAGTTAAAATCAAGTATGGGGTAGGCGCTGTGGCATAGCAGGAATAGACACAGCCTGAAACACTGGCATCCCATAAGGGTGCAGGTTCTAGTCCTGGCTGCTTCACTTCTGATCCAGCTCTCTGTGATGGCCTGGGAAAGCAGTAGAGGATGGCCCAAGTGCTTGGGACTCTGCACTCATGTGGGAGATCTGGAAGATGATCCTGGCTCCTGGTTTTGGCCTGGCCTAGTCTGGTCATTGCTACCATCTATGGAGTGAACTAATGGAAGGAAGACTCTCTCTCTCTTACTCTCTCTCTGTCTCTCCCCCTCTCTCTGTAAATTCTTTCAAATGAATAAATAAATAATTTTAAAAAATGAAATAAAATAAACTGGTAGCTCGCAGGTAGTTGAACTGAATACTTGGCCATGCTTTAATTTTGGAGAGAAGAATGGTGAAGAAAACACCCATTGAGCTCTTTCCCTGTAGCAGCCTTATCCTGTTCTGTTCTTACAACAGCTTTGTGAGACAAATTTTCACCTACCTTTTGGATATGAAGAAACTGAACACCAGAGCAGTTAATAACCTGCTTTGGTTGACACAACCAGTAATGGTGGGGCAGGTATTGCTTCCCACATCTGTCTAACACAGGCTCAAAGTGCACTCTATCACCTGGTTATGCTGTCTTGCAGGTCTATGTCTTTCCATCCCATCATCCTTTAATACAGGACGCTCATACAGCAGTCCAGCAGCCACAGTGGTCTGCCTCAATGGACTACCAATATGTTCAGCTTTGGGGCTCCTTAGTTCTCAAGGACACCAGAGAGGTGGAGTCCTGTTCCTTTACTAAGATGTTCCATGTACATGACACCCTTAGCTCTGTGAATCATGAAACAAAAGCATTTGGCCAACACAGCTTGAAGCTACAGTAAGTCAGCCCCCTACTTTTTAATTTTCAAGGTCTCTCTGCTCAAGCTTCTCAGACCCATTCCATAGCAAATTTTGATTTAAGGAGGGCCATATTAATCAGCATCTCAGGAACCTAGCTTTTTGGGTAACACAACAGGTCCAGACACATAAGATGACCTAATCTAGAAGACAAAGGGCTGCTACCTCATTTCCCAACCTGGGACGCCACAGAGCAGGGATGCTGTGGCAGTGCTCTGGTCTGCTGCACTGTGGCTCCAGCCAGATGGCAATGCACTGGGTGACTACTGGTCCATCTATTTCTATTAGACAGGGAGGTTCATGACAGGACACACCAAATCTTATGTATCTTTGTGTGCACAGCATTCGAAATGTGTATGGTACATGCCAGGCACTCAACATTGGTTAAGTGAATGAATGACTAAAATAAAAATTGTGTCCCTTAGGATCCTGGCTCAAGCTTTATCTCTCTAACTTCCAACTTGCTAGCTGTCTATCCTCAGACTAGTCATTAATATTGGCAAACAGGGACAAAAATGTTTTTGGGTAATCATGAGGATTATGGAAGATTGGAGTAACAAAGGTGAAATAATAATAGCAGCTAATATTTAGTGAGCATTTATGAAGTGCCAGGCAAAGATGCAAGCATGAGTATTATTCCTTTAATTTAAAATGCATTCACACACATATATTTGCATAGGCAGTCCCATATATGGCCAATGGAGAGAGCTCCTAACAGTCTATGCTTCTTCCTGAATTAGAACAGTTTGGGATACCCTCTGGGAACCCTCGTGGAAGCACAGGGACAGGTGCAGATGACAGACTGAGACTAAGAGTCAGAACTCTTATCATGCATTATGTGAAAATGGCACTAGGGAATAGAAGAGGTGAGGGGGGAATCACATTTCTTATAATGGGTGGCTCTATCTGCCTTAAGAAAGAGAGAAAATTAGTATTCTTCTAATAGACAGAATGTCACAGAAAAGTTCAACCTCCTTCATAATACTGTAATTAGTATTTCATATACTATAATTTTAGTCTTGATGAGATAAGCATTTTCTGAAGAAATTTCAATATCTATATTGCTAGTGCTAGCAAAAAAAGCAATTTAAAATGACACATTTTAATACATAATAGCTGCCCCAACCTTTTGATGTAGCAGCATGAATATCAAGCTCTCTAGGAGAGAATGAGGTTTGAGGTAGCTTCAAGGGGTTGATGCCTTTATAAGGAATGTAACACATGTCGCTGAATGGAGTCAACCTCAGCCCTTTGGGTCCTTGGCTGATCAGACTGGTGAGAAAGCTCCCCTAAGCTAATTCTGTCATAATTCAAATGGACTCAACCACAGCACATGCTAGGAACCTAGTGATATTGCTTGTGGGTGAACAGGAGGAAGAGTACTAGTAAGTTTGAATCACTAACCATGAGCTAAGGCAGTTTATGAACTGTATGTCATTGATCCTCATTGTATAGTTAAGAAAATTCATGCTCAAAAGACTAGTAGATATTTAATCCAGATCTACCCAATTAGAAAATCCATCCATTGAACGTCACAATAGGCTGCCTCCCTCAAACAGATGATTATCAAAGGATTCCTTGCCTGGTGAACTGATTCCCTAGTTGTGTCCTCTGACCATAAAATACTGCCAGAAAAAATAATGGCTACTCTTTTAAATACCAGTGTTTTTAAGTAATACTGACAGAGATACATACTCCCTGGAAATACCCTAACTGATAAGACAGCCAGAGGTTGGAATAAAGAAATGTTAGCCTTGACTTGTTATTTTTTGTGTGGCCATTGTATTAAGACCCTCTGCTGTGACTGTGACAAAAATGGCTGGTGATTACAAATTCTCATAAACATCCTCAACACACACCTTTTCTGAAAAGGAAAACACAATGATATTGCTTTGCCATTGTACTCTCTTTCTGTGAGTTGTTATCTCAATGTATAACTTTGATCATTTTCCAAAGCGCTCTCAGAGATGTATAGAACAAGGCATCTACTAGGAATTGCAGGCTGGGGGTAATTAAATGAGGTTTCTTCCACTTGTGTGGTGCTCCCAAGCAGTGCTAATGATTACCATCACAGCAGGGATAACACAAACGCCACTACTATTGTCCCTGGTAGTATGATGAGGAAGAAGAGGAATGAAGAGAGAAAGAGGAAGGGGAAAGATCAGGGTATTTATGTTAGCTACTGGGTCTTATTCATTTATGTGCCCCAGCAGGAAGCACAGTTGCTGCAAACAAGAGATGCTCAGTAAAGAATTTTTGAATGCACAGAAGAATCTATGGATCGATGGAAGGCTAAAAATTAAAAACTAACCATACTTGTGAGTCTGGGCAGCCAAGCAACAATGTATGAGAAACTGAGTGGCTTAAACAAGAGAGATTTATTTATTTTTTCACAGTTCTGGGGTCTGGAAGTCTAAAGGCCAGGTGTGGACAGGCTTGGTTTCTCCCAGGGCCATTCTCCTTGGCTGCCAGGTGGTCATCTGCTCATTATGGCCTCAGGTAGCCTTATGCTCTTGGTGTATCACATCCTCTTATAAGGACTTCAGTCCTATTGGATTACAGCCCCACGTTTGTCACAGCATTTTACTTGACTTACCTTCCCAAAGTCCCTGTCTCCAAATGAAATCACATTAGGGATTAGTTTCATCATATGTATTTTGGGAAGACACAATTCCATCCCTAACTTCACATAATTCAACTTTGATGTTACCTTGGAGTCAATATCTCTATTCTTTAAACTGCCATGGCATATTTTAAGTATCCATGCTACACCTCCTCAGTTTGCCTTTAAAATATTGGGGGATGCATGGCAGAAACCCCTCTTGCTCCATCTTTGTCTTTGGTCTTATTCTTCATATTTTTTCAGATTTTCATCACTGTATTGAAATAACCAAGGCAGACGAACTTCACAAAGAAAAAGGCTGAAGGTGCAAGGTCAAGAAGCCTCATCTGGTGATAACAGTCTAGCTAGCAGGACCTTGGAGCAGAACAAAGCATAATGTGGTAAGAGACAGAGAACGTGTGTATCTGGCTATATCTGTGCGGTCTCTCCCCTCTCTTTATAAAGCCACCAGAATTTAATCACAGGGGCTCAACACTGAAGACCCGACTGAATGTAATCACTCTTCAAATGCCATCCTCTCGACATCAGAGTTGGATTAAGTTTCCATCTTCCTAATTCCATTGACATAAGACTTTGAGGATTATACTTCCACATGGGTTCAGGGCAGGGGACGGGTCATATTCAAAGAGTATGAATGTCTTCTTCTCAATCTGTCTCTCTCACACGGCATAACTCTCAAAGGGAACTTTCTCAAATGCTCACGAGACGTGTGAGCCTCATCTTCCAAATCTCTCATCACATATTTCTCTCTCCCCATGCTGTAACCCAGGAAACTTTGCTGATTTGGATGTCTTTGCTGTAACTATGTTGTTCTTACTGCCCATGCACCCCCAGTCCCGAGCTCTACCCTTCTTGCTGTTGTGGCCTAAGGCTAGATATATATCATACACATACTTCTCTGATCTTAGCAAGGTTAAAAACATTTCCTGGTCCTCTACACTCGAAATTCTCTTGTTACTACCTTCATGTTGAAAAATGTTCATTCAATACACAATTAGGGAGAAGTATGTACATTAAAGCTTAGTCATGGGAATTTTCCCCCAATGATGATGAAAGAGTAGTGCCTATCAGACCGCTGTTACTAAATACCTACAAAATATGGGGGAAAAGTCCAGAAGGCACTTAAGAGAAACTCAGAGGAGTCACATATGTGGGGTTTGGGGGAGGGATTTACTCTTGAGCCATCTTTTATGGATTTTTGCCTAAGGGCAGGCCTCAGCTGGGAGCAGACCAGGTGGGTAAAACCCCGCTGGAAAACATGTTCTCTTAAGGGCCTGAAGAACCAGTGGAAAGGTAATATTGTAATGACAAGAGTGGAAAAGCAAAGGAGACAATCCCAGAGAGGATAGAGCTACTGAGGGAGAATGCTAAGGTCTATAAGTAAATTCAATCCAAACCTTGCCAACTTCTGTACTATGCAGGAAAGGGGTAGATGCACGCCTCGCAATTGAGTGAAAGAGCCAAATGGAGATTGTAGTTGATGCCTACCAGAGGAAGTCAGTTTGGAGTTTCCATTCAGTCAAATGAATTGCCTCTCAAATAAATAAATAAATAAAAAAAATAAATAAATATATTCAAAGTAATATAACTGAATCCAGAGTAGCTACAATATATAAATCAAGAAATTTGACCAACAATACTGAGAAACTATATCCAAAAACAAGCAAGTTACAGCTTTTTCAAAAGAAGGATGGAAGTAAACATATCAGATAAATGAAAACCGGCAGGACTCGCCACCAGAAGACAGAAAAGAACTGCAGAGCAAAGAACATCTGGGCTTGAGAATGAGGTCCATTCCCTCTGTTAGCCTCTTCTTGAGAGAACTTTGGCCTAACAAATCACCAATGTCATGTGGCATTGAGACATGTGCAAACGTATTTGAGATCAAGTTATTTACCATGAGACCCTACAGTGCTAAGACAGCAAGAGCTGAGCTATGAAGGCCATGCACCTGCCTTTCCCCTTGCTCGCTGCTATGCCTCACACAGCTCGGTCCTGTCATCTCCTGTGTGCTTATATATGGGCTTTCTTCACTGTCACTGCAGGCACATCCCTGGGAGGGGAGGGGCGTGGGCATCAGTTTTGAAGCCTCTGCTGCATTTCCTGTCTCTACTTCAGAGGCACTGTTCTTAAACACTGTGGCTTAATTTAGGACATTTAAGAAAGTTGCTATCATTGGTTCCTGTGTTCCCACTTTCTTACTAGCAGAGAGGCTTTTTCTCTGGAATTTGACCTGTTTTTCTTACAAAGTTCTCCTTTTTTTCTCTTACAACAAATCATACTAAAGGCCTTTAATAAGGTATAGGTGACTTGGATTAAAGAGGATAAAGGGCAAAATTAGACTATCAGGTAGAAGCAAAATAAACAGATGCAGAGGTCAAGAGTGGAAGTTTGTTGCTGATGATTAAATTAGGGATAAGTGTCTAAGATGTATTTTAAGATATTCCATTTATCTCAAATGCAGAAAAAAATCTTACATCAACATTATTTTTGTTGTTTGTAGTTTGTTTGGGGGGAATGGTATGCACATTTGCAATATTGTACTGTTTTTTTAAAATGAAACATTAATATATTCATACTCAAATGTATAATAATTCCACTTCATTTTGGCAGGAACAAAAGGCTAATATTTGAGGTGGTCCCTCTATGTAGGGAAATAATATAAAAGGTATTTTTTAATGAATAAGAATGAATAGTGCTAAGCTTTTCTCTATATTACTCTTCCATGGTGGTATCTTTTAGAATTTATCTTTTATTTAGTGTTGTATATAAGTAGGAGAAATTAATATCTAGGCATGGACATTACCATTGGGCTCTGCTAATGGCTCATCATTTCACTGGCCCAGTACCAAAGGATCAGGTCCCGATCCGACAACTAGATATATTCCCTATGCTGTAGATTATGTGGACTGATTTTTTTCACTGTGGGTTTGCCAAAATTTAAAGTAAGGATTCTACCTACTCTTATTTAAACACATGGAAATGTATGGCTCTTTCATTAAGATTATGCTTTTTATAATAGGTTCATTCCATTCATCATACAAAGATGAATTCCTGGTGGTTGTTTGGCTGCATTTTAATCTCAATTTCTTTCTCTTTGGTAGCTGCTATAGAGTCATCAGGATAGCAGGTTCCAAAATATGGCCAAAATGGAAACTGAGGCTGGCTGTCTGCCAGATAGCGACATACAGAACTATATCCTGACTCCAGGGACTGCATCAGGTTTTGTTTTTCCCATTGGGATCATTTCCATAGTTTCTGCATATAGAGAACTTAGCATGGAAAACATTGTTGAGTCTCAGGTACTTCCAAGCTAGCAAGGAAGAGGTAGCACTGATTGATGGGAGATAAAGGCAAGATTGTCTGGACTTTAGAGAGCTGGGAAGAGTAGGATTAATTCCTGCCTGTGCAGCCCTGACTGATATCGCAAACAAGAATAGGATTGAAACAGGCACAAGACTGACAGCAGGCATTAGGGGTCCCCCAGACATGATATCACACTCTCTTTAAAAATCCTTTGCTGGACTACTTGCTCCATTATTTTTTGGGGGTATTTTAACTGAGGGTGAGAGCAAGAAAGAATGAGAGAAAGAAGTGGAAAAAAATAGAAAGGGAATAGAGGAGGTAATGAGAAATGAAGGGCAGCAATGGGATTGGATGATCCATGAAGATTGCTATAAGGATTAAAAATAGAGATGAGGGGCCGGCCCTGTGGCACAGTGGGTTAATGCCCTGGCCTGAAGTGCTAGCATCCTATTTGGGCACTGGTTCAAGACCTGGCTGCTCCACTTCCAATCCAGCTCTCTGCTATGGCCTGGGAACATAGTAGAAGATGGCCCAAGTCCTTGGGCCCCTGCACCCACGTGGGAGACCTGGAGTAAGCTCCTGGCTCCTGGCTTCGGATCAACGCAGCTCCAGCCGTTGCTGCCAACTGGGGAGTGAACCAGCAGATGGAAGACCTCTCTCTCTCTCTCTCTTCCTCTCCTCTCTGTGTAACTCTTTCAAATAAATAAAATAGATCTTAAAAAAATAAAAATAGAGATGAATTTTCCAAATTTCTGATTTACTTCACATGATCAGGAGTTGTGTGTTGTTAATGGCCAACATAAGAGAAAAAGTAACCAATGTATAGAGAGCTGGGAAAAGAAGGAGGCAGACAGCTGCAGTCTTCTACCTAACACATGGAAAGCTAGATGTGTTGCAGGAATTAACATTAAACCCTCACCAGTATACTATAAAGTTGTAACTCTTATTTAATTGATGAGGAAAATGAAGTGCAGGGATCCAATATAAGTATCCGACAATGTCATTATTAAGATATAGTAGTCAAAATTCAAGCTCCCATTAGTTCAGTTTAAAATCCTAAAATCTTTCCAAGCACTTCAGTATTTACTTGGTACATTGTTAAAAAAATATTTACTATTTTGAAAGGCAGGGGAGGGGGAGGAGAGAGATCTTGTATCTGTTCATTCACTCCCCAAATGCCCTCAACAGATGGGGCTGGGCCAGGAAGAAGCCAGGAGCCCAGAACTCAATCCAGGTCTCCCCAGGTGACAGGCAGGAACCCATACTTGAGTCATCACCTACTAGACCCATAAGCAGGTAACTAGAGTTGGAAGCACAGCTGGGGCTCTAACCTGAGCATTCCAATATGGAATGGGCTATCCCAAGCGCCATCTTAACTGGTGGGCTAAATGCCTGCGCTTAGTCCTACATTTTTAAAATGAAGTTAATTTTTAAGTAATATTCCTTGTGTGATTTCTAAAGCATGCATGGTACTCAGAAAAGCTGAAAACCAAACCCAAAAGTGCTAGCCTGATGTAAAACTCTGGTAGAGCTCAGACTCAGTTAATGCAGAAGTCAAAGCCAAAATTGGTGAGTAGCAGGGAGAAAGGACCCTTGGACAGGTTTATAGAGTGGAGGTCTACACTGCCATCCTCCTGCATTACTCTGTGCCTAATTTCACTCAGGCCAAAATCAACACCTTAGTTTCTCCTCGCCTGCCTTCTCTTCCTTGCTCTCTTATACTGTTTGGTATTCTATTCAATAGGAAGGGACACGGCAAGGTAACTAGAATTATTTTAGGCAGAGGAAATGCATAAAATCTCACTGATGCTTTATAATACACAAACATTTAAATAATTCAATTAATAAGGAAAATCATAATTTTGTTAATGTTCAGCAGAAGTCCGCAAAGTTTGGCATATTTCCTTCTTTCTGTGGCTGTCCTTCCTGTCCATCCCTACTAGCTGTGAGGAGGAAGAGGACACTGGTCATCTGAGGCATCCCAGTGATAGCAGTTGCCATACCCTGGGGCCCTTGAATATTCTCCTTTATCTTCAACACATTTGCTGGGCTATCACATCTTTGGTTTTTGAGAAGATTACTCAAGGGTCAGCATCAGAGAGTAAACCAATCAGACTGGCCTTGCCCGGTGATCCCCATGAACCACAATCACACTCTTTTTTTAAAAAAAGTGCTTCACCTTATGTGTTTTGTGACAGTAATGGAAAGCTAACATACAGGGGTTCCACAAAAATTATCTGCCTGAGCTCCTGCCAATCTGAAGAGTGTTCCTATCTAAAGCATAGAGAAGCCTTACTATCCCAGTCTTGAACAAGTTAGTCAAATATCCTCCAGAATTTTGGCTCATTCTTTGATAAATGGGGATAAAGTACTTACCAGTATTTTTTGGGGAGGAAATATAAAGTTAAGTTATAAATCTACAGAAAGAAATAGACTATTTCTTCATCTTTTCCTAATGTCCATCATTACAATTTTCTTTTCCAAAATATGCTGCAAAATAAACTGAAGACATAAGTATAATTCTTTTTCTTTTTTTGGACAGGCAGAGTGGACAGTGAGAGAGAGAGACAGAGAGAAAGGTCTTCCTTTGCTGTTGGTTCACCCTCCAATGGCCGCCGTAGCCGGCACACTGCGCTGATCCGAAGTCAGGAGCCAGGTACTTCTCCTGGTCTCCCATGGGGTGCAGGGCCCAAGTACTTGGGCCATCCTCCACTGCACTCCCTGGCCACAGCAGAGAGCTGGCCTGGAAGAGGGGCAACCGGGACCGAATCCAGCGCCCCAACTGGGACTAGAACCCGGTGTGCCGGCGCCGCAAGGCAGAGGATTAGTTAGCCTAGTGAGCCGCGGCACCGGCCTATAAGTATAATTCTTAAGACAGTAAAACTGAAGCTTATAACTTGTGAATATCTGGAACAATGAAATTGGAGTTAGTCATAGCTGGCATTTACATTCAGTTCTCTTGGATGTCAAAGGCTATGTTTGTCCTGTCATTCCACTCTCATTGACACACATTTAGGTCTTTCTCCCTTTTCTTTTCCTTTACTGAAGCTTCTCTTCAATAGTTCCTTATCTGGCTTTGCCTGTGTATGAAAGAATATTCATCAGTGTGTCTACAGACCCAATGATGTGTACATTTGCATTTCTAGAATGAATGGTACAAGCAGAATTATGCCAGGGTATCTTATTGGGCACTTAATTGTTAAAAAAAATAAAGTCCTGACCAGCCTGTTGAGAAGGTTAAATACCTTCAGGAGGCTGGGAGTCATATAGAAAATGGAAATTAAGCCACTTAGGAAAAAATCACTCTGTCCTCCATTGTAAGGGTTTCATTACTGATGATAATGGCAGTGGTGAGACTGTGAACCCCAGTCAGTGCTTCCAACAGCTTATAGAAATGCACGGCTTCTAGCCTGAGATAGGATGGTGTGCCAAGTAGACACAATAAATACTACTCCTTTCTTTTTCCCTTCTCCCTTCATTTGAATCTGGAAAACACATACATTTATTATGGAGAGTCAAAATAATTTACTTTGTCACCTTTGCCTTTGTTTATCTCTCCTTTTACGTATTTATTTCTACCTGACATATGAAATTATTCACAAGGGCAACAAATGACAATTATCCCCAATGAAAGGCATTACTGAGTTATCAGAGGTATCCCTGGTGCCAGGACTCCATGTGGTGAGGGCTTTGAGGTGCTGGTTTTGATTTTCCCAGCATGCATCTTATTCCTGATCCCACAGACCTCTCTTAGAAGTTCACAGAAGGACGGAAAATTGAGCATTGAGAGGATTAGGCTTCTATACTCAATCATTTTGTTTGAATGAGGGCTTCATGGAGGGGAAGAGCAAAGCCCATCTTCTAACACGTCTTTGCTTCCCTATGCTCAGCAATATTGGGCATCACTCTCTGCAGCTCCTGCCTTTGCTTATCATGGTAAAGTGCCATTTGTTGAGCCTGAAGAGTATGGCAATGGACTCATACTTGTTTCAGGCCCGTACTCTGGAGTTTATATTAATACATCTGCCTGAGGTCAGGTTACACTGAATCTAAGTTACAGAGTCGTGCAGAGAATATAGGCCTAGCAATAGGATAGATCACTAGCTCTATTACCTACTATTACCTAACAGCTGTGTGGTATTAAGCAAGTTTGTACATTTTTCTTGTTAGTCATTTATGCATTTCTTTGTTGAATGGTTATGCCCAATTTTCCCCTTTAAATAACTTTCTATATTAAATAAAGATACACAGGGATACAGTATTATAAGGTAGCAGGGCCATATGGAAGAATGAATGCCTGGCTGATCCACTTCTGATGCAGCTCCCTGCTAATGTACCTGGGAATGCAGTGTAAGGTGGCCCAAGTGCTTGGGCCCCTGACATCTATGTGGGAGGTCTGGATAAAATGTCTCACTCCAGGATTACGCCTGGCCCAGCTCTGGCTGTTGCAGACATTTGGGGAGTGATCCAGCAGATGTAAGAGCTCTCTATCTATCTATGTCTGTCTTCCTATCTCTTTCTATAACTCTGCCTTTCAAATAAGTAAATCTTTTTTTAAAAAATAAAGGTATGCAGATAAAGTGCTTATATCTGGTACCTTGGGCTCATTGCACAATAATTTCTTTTCATTGCATAGAAATAATAGCAGATGCTCTTTTATTTCTCCTTCTATTTTTCTTCCAATCCAGAAGTGTCTATGATCCTCTAAGTGGCAACCAGTGTATGAGAAATAGAGGCCCAGGCTTCCTGCAGGTACATCCCTCTGCAAAGAGGCTGCCACACTTGAGAAAGACTGCAACCAGTCTAGAAACTGCACTGATGGGAAACTCAGAATTTAGTTTGATGGAGACAAGGAGTAATGTGATCTTTCAGAGAAAAGCAATACTAATACAGGAAGATCCTGATACAACATGATGTACAATTGCTAACATAATAAACTTGTATGGTATTTCTGCCTCAGTGTGAATTCTGCCTGGGAGTCAACCTGATAAGAAAAAGATGTAGGCAAGTGAATAAAGAAGGTGTCTCCTATCTCCCAGAGTTCCACGGTGTTCAGTACAAAAGAAGATGATGTCTCTACAAGTCAGGCTGCCCTACAAATCCTGCTGTAACTCTGGATTAGCCAATTGAAAGGCTGAGAAAGAGGAAATATTACTTACCAACTCACAATCTTGCTTAGGCTCTACAGGAGAAGTAGCAGTATGCTACGTGGTAGATAAAACTTTAGTTTCTGGAACAACACTGTCAGGGTCCAACACTGGTTCTTCCATGTAGAGGCCATGTGACTTTGGTTCAATCACTTGAGTTCTTCATAACAGCTTCTAATCTTTGGGTTCTTGTAAAGTTAATACTGTCTAGTGCTTAAAACAGAGCTTGGCACATCGCACGTGCTTAAAAAATATAAGCAATTAGTTTTCCTATGTGTTAGACTCTGCTATTCCTCTATATGAAAACAAATCTGAGCTAGCCAAATGGGGCAGCATTGTTCTTGAATTAACTCAAATATGAACATGTGACCATAATGTCTTGAAGATGCAAGGCAATGATATTCCCATTAGAGTATTTAATTGTGGTTAGTTCTTCTGCACATGATTCTTTATTATATGACTAAAGTCATTGAGAACTGCCTTTCCAGTTTTCTTCAGCGCTCAGAGTACTTAACATCATGTTTGGCACATATTCAGTATCAAAAACACTTGAGTGAAAAATTGAATAAGGATTTGACCAAGTAATTTAATGAATGCAGCAAGAAACCCTTGGAATAGCCACACCATTTGCAATGCTTTCACACCCTCTTCTTTTCCTTATGTCTCCCTGTTTGTGTGTCTTTCTGAGCTAATTCCTTCTGTGTTGGGGCTAATGATTTTAAAGGGCTGAAAAGGAGCTATTTCTAACGCCTAGACGTTCCCTTTCTCATTGGATTTGCTCGTGTTTATGTAAGCAAAAAAAAAAAAAAAAGCTGGCATGCATTATATTTTTATGAGCCTTGCGATTTATTCTGTTTTGTTGTCAGACCTTTGGGAATGCATTCTATAAACTTTATTGAGACAAGATATCTAGAGACGTTTGCATATGTCTGAGCTCAGCACAATATTACTTTTTAATGCACTTTTGACTTTGCAGGCAGAGGATACAGTAAAAAATGTAAAACAGCAGTACTTGGGGCTTTTTTATTACCTGCATTTTGCCTTCCTGGCTTCAAAACAAACAAGTGCCTCATTCAAATGAGATAAACTAATAAGCATTAGTTTGGCATAGTTACAAATGGAATGGCTTTGTTGTTGAGTCAGAAATGGAGCTTTCCTCTGTGATGACAGGTACAGTGCATGGGACAGGTAACATTCTTGGCAGCTGAGATCAATGCCAGCTCCCTGTGAACTCAGTATCTGTGATCTCTCTATTGGAAAAAAATGACCTTTTTATGTCTGGCAACAAGGAGCATGATTGTAAATCTTGAGTCACAAAGTCTCAGGAATGGAAAGAATCGACTTCCATCTTGAAGAGGGCAAGGCCCCAGGGAAATTCAGGGACAGGCCTAGGTCACACATCTTTCTCACATAGTGTGAAACAGTGAAAGGTAGTTAGAGCTGAAACCAAAGTGAAACCCAAACCATGGGGCCCAGGTTGGGAGAAGGAAACAGGAGAGTAAGGGAATCAGAGGCAACAATGCACTAAAATGATGGTAAATTTGAGAAACACAAAGACAAAAGCTAAAACTGCTAGTTAGTCTGGGGTCAAGAGTGACTGGCAGTAATTCCAACACTTTTCAAGCTACTCAAAACATTTGAAAGGAGCTGGCGCCGCGGCTCACTTGGCTAATCCTCCGCCTGTGGCACCGGCCACAGGGTTCTAGTCCTGATTGGGTGCCAGATTCTGTCCTGGTTGCTCCTCTTCCAGTCCAGCTCTCTGCTGTGGCCCAGGAAGGCAGTGGAGGATGGCCCAAGTATTTGGACCCTGCACCTGCATGGGAGACCAGGAGAAAGTACCTGGCTCCTGGCTTCGGATCGGTGCAGCGCACTGGCCATAGTGGCCATTTGGGAGCTTAACCAGCGGAAGGAAGACCTTTCAGTCTGTCTCTCTCTCTCTCACTAACTCTGCCTGTCAAAAAAAATTAAAAAACAAACAAACAAACAAAAAAAACATTTGAAAGGAAGGGCATCCCCCAAAACTCCTTCTTTGAAGCCAGTATCACTTTAATTCCTAAACCAGTAAAAGATATATCAAAGAAAGAGAACTATAGGCCAATATCCTTGATGATCATAGATGGAAAAATCTTCAACAACATACTAGCTAATCAAATACAACAACATCAGAAAGATCATTTTCCCAGACCAAGTGAAATTTATCCCTGGTATACAGGGATGGTTCAATATTCACAATTCAATTAATGTAATACATCACATTAAGAAGCTGAAGAATAAAAACAATATTATCATTTCAATGGATGCAAGGAAAGCATTTGATAAAACACAACATCTTTTCATGATGTAAACTTTGGGCAAATTGGGTATAGAAGGAACATTCTTAACAAAATCAAGACAATTTATAACGAACCCACAGCCAGCATCCTATTCAATGTGGAAAAGCAGGAAGCATTCCTGCTAAGATCTGGAACCATAAAATGATGTCTACTTTCACCATTACTATTCAATATAGTACTGGAAGCTTTAGAGCCATTAGATAAGAAAAAGAAATCAAAGGGATACAAATTAAAAGGGGAAGTCAAATTATCCCAATTTGTAGATGACATGATTCTATATATAGGGGACCCAAAAGACTCCACTAAAAGACTGTTGAAACTCAAAAGAGTTTAGTGAAGTGGCAAGTTATAACATTAACAGAGAAAAATCAAAGACATTTATATATACACACAATGCCATGTCTGAGAAAGAAATTGTAAGATCAGTCCCATTCACAATAGCTACAAAAATTTAAATACCCTGGAATAAATGTAATCAAGGAGGTCTAATCTCTCTATGATGGAAATTAAAGAAACATTATTAAAGAAATAAACATTAAAGAAATAAATGAAAGACATAAAAATGAGAAAATCTTTCATGTTGTGTATTGGAAGAATTAATATTATCAAATTTTCCATACTACCCAAAGCATTTTATAGATTCAATGTGATCCCAATCAAAATACCAGGGATATTCTTCTTAGAGCTAGAAAAATTGATGCTAAAATTCATATGGAAACACAAGAGAATCCAAATATCCAAATAGCTAAGGCTATCTTATACAACAGAAACAAAGCTGGAGAAATCACAATACCAGATTTCAATTTTTTTTGGTTGAATACTGTAATCAATACACAATTCTTCTTAAGTTCTGAAACTTAACTGAAAAGTGATCACTGTTAAATATAAGAGTGGGAATAAGAGAGGGAAGAGATGTGCAATTTGGGACATGCTCAAGCTGACTTACCTCAAACGGTAGAGTTAGAAACATACCAGGGGATTCCAATTCAATCCCATCAAGGTGGCATGTACCAATGCCATCTCACTAGTCCCAGTGATCAATTTCTGTTCACAATTGATCATAATGATAGGACTAAGAACCAAAGGGATCACAGAAACAAGAATAGTATCTGCAAATACTAGCTGATAGAATAAAAAAGGGAGAGAATGATCCAACATGGGAAGTGAGATACACAGCAGACCCATAGAATGGCAGATGTTCTAAACAGCACTCTGGCCTTAGAATCAGCCCTTAAGGCATGTGGATCCAGCTGAAAAGCCCATGAGACTATTTCAGGCATGGAAAGCCAAGACACTCTGGAAAAAAAAAAAAAAAAAACCTAAATGAAAGATCTCCGCGAGTGAGATCCCAGTGGAAAGAATGGGTCATCAAAGAAGGATGTACCTTTCTCTGAAGGGAGGAGAGAACCTCCACTTTGACCATGGCCTTGTCTAAAAATTATCACACCCAAGTTAGAATGGCTTTCATTCAGAAATAAACAATAAATGCTTGTGATGATATAAGTGAAAAGGTACCCTGATCTACTGTTAGTGACAATCTAAACTTTTGTAGCCATTGTGGAAGACAGCATGGAAATACCTCAGAAATCTGAAAATAGATCTACCATATGATTCAGCAATCCCACTCCTGGGAATTTACCCAAGGGGAGTGAAATCAGCATACAAAAGAATTATCTGTACTTCCATTTTCACTAAAGCTCAACTTAAAATAGCTAAGATATGAAATCAACCCAGATGTCCAACAAGTGATGACTGGATAAAGAAATTACGGCATATATACACTATGGAATACTACTAAGCTATAAAAAAAAAAAAGATCCTGTCATTTTCAACAAATGGATACAACTGGAAAGCATTATACTTAGTGAAATTAGCCAGTCCCTAAAAAACAAATACCATATGTGTCGCTCCCCATCTTCGTGGAGGAACGACACAGGACCCTGCGCTGTTCTTTTGTCTGCTCGGCCCTCCCCGGGTTTGCTGCTGGTTCTTCCCGGGTTGGCTACCGACCCTTCTACCTCCGTGGAAGGGCGGTTCCCCCTGCCACATTCCCCACTTCCGCGGGGGAGCAGCACACCGCCGGCCGGCTCTCTCGGGGGCTGCACAGGTGTTCCCCTTAGATGTTCCTCTTAGATGTTCCTCGTGCATGTTATCTCTCTCCTCCTTTATAGTCCTTTTCCTCCAATCCCAACTCTGCTACCCACACGCCGAGTATGCTGCTCTCCTCCAATCAGGAGCAGGTCCTACAGTTTATTGGTTGAACTGGAGGCAGCTGTGTAGAAGCTGTTTCCCTTCTCAGCGCCATATTGTGGGAAAGCAGATATAAGAATAAGTCTTAATTCCAGTAACTTAGTCTAGTCCGAGTTGCTCCCCACAATATGGATCCCCAATCTGTGGTAACTAACAGAGTATCTAAAAAGTAATGTATAGCAGTGAAATTGATAATTTTTTATCAGATACTAAGTGTCAAACTTCCAAAAAGTTTTTTGAGGTTCTTCATTGTTTATTTTTTTTAATTTTATTCAAGTTATACAACTTCTTATATTTAACATAAATAAATTTAGGACCATAGTGCTACTTACCACTCTACCTTCCCTCCTACCTGAAAGTAGATCTTTGTAAGAATAAAGAGTGGGAATGGGAGAGGGAGGAGAAAATCGATATTTGAGATTCGATGATTGTTTATAGCTCTTTTCTCTAAGGAATAGCATTTTCTCCCCTCATACTATTTGTTGAACTCTTTACATAGCATAGGGTTTATCTTAGGAGTATAAAGTAAACTGAAAATAGATCTTTGCTAAAAATAAGAAAGGAACTAGGAGAGAGAGGAGGAAGAAGGATGGGAGCACAGCATGAGGGAGGGTATATATGAAATGCATGAAATGTGTATACTTTTAAAAAATGCAAAAAAGATAAAAAACCAAAATGGTAACAGAATATTCACAAGAAAAAATACAATTAAAAAAGAAAACAAGAGATAAGCCCTGGAGGAGTGACTTGGAAGGAAAGTTGGTAAGGAATGTTGGAGACCAAGGGTCTATGGTGCTCAGGCTTGGTCTTACAAAGTCATCCCTCTCTTTTGTAAAGGAGCTGTCCCAGGTATGAGAAGACCCTCCAACACTCAGTGGCTGTCTCCAGCACTTGCTCTTTCCCTGTAGACCAGTTTGAGCAGCCTGCCCCACTTAAGTGCTAGAAGAAATAAACATTTTTCTGGAAGTTACCCCAGGTGAACAGCCAATTACAGGTTAACTGGACAAAGGTGTTCAGGAGACTCACCCTTGGAAAGAGCGTCTGAGGACAGTTATAGCAGAATTTTCACCAAAAAGTTTTGAGTCACAGTCAAACCCTGGGTCTCAGAGAATCAAATTGTCAATGTTTTGGAATCAGGTGATTCTATGGCACAATGAAGGGAATTCAGACATGAAAATTAGTGCCTTTTAGAAATTTCAAGTGAAAGAGAAATAAAATCCTCTAACATGAATTTTTACCTCTATGCACAAGGAACTTTAAATTTTTAGAGTGCTCTCTCATCCTTCACAATAGTCTTTGAGTATAACGGGATGGGGGGGGGCTAATTTGAGTAGCCCTTTATTACAAAGCTGGGGAATGGCACGGTTAGGATTTGAACTCAGATCGTCTGCAATGATTTGGTAGCCTTCTGTTCCCACTGCATGACCTAAACGAGCCTTTGTGCTTACATTAATGGGAATACAGGGAAATCTTCTCCTAAAAATATGTGGATGTGATCATCCCATAGATTAGATACAGATGTTTGCAACTCTCTCTGGAAGTCATAACAAATGCAGCAGAGATTTCATGAGGTTTGGGCATATCATCTGCTAGCCCAGACTGCACAGGGTAAAGTCGCCTGGGAGAGAAGGGCAGAAGTTGCAGCAGTGAATATAACTCAGGATTTGGAATTAGACCATCAGGGATAGTACTAACCTTTAGCTCTGCAAATGGTTAACTGTGGTTTCCCAGAGTTAACATCATAAAGAATGCTCTGCTTGTTCTTTGCTTTCTTTCTTGTTCCTTGCTTTCTTTATCGTCCCTATCATGGCTTCATCAGGACTCTCCTCCTGCTCATAAAGCCTTCCTGGTCATGTGATTTACCATAGGATGAAAAAGGGAACTTCATGAGGAAGGTGCTGGGACAGTTTGTTGTCTCACCAAGATCTAGCACAGGACTCAATATATGGAGTATTCCAGGTATCTTCTACTTGCCTCTCCATATCTGCCCTCCAACGTCTGCTACCCTGCTGACTGCCCTAGGAGCAGGCCCCGTACGGACCACACCAATAGGGCACTTGTGCCCTTTGGCTTTCATTAGGTTCAACCATCATGGAGCCTGAGGAGGAATCTGTGGGAAGGAAGAGAGTGAGGTCAGAGTGTCTTCTGGCTGTTTCTTGTGAAATGTCCACCAGAGCTGGCTTGATGGAGGGTCACTGTTCTTTCTACAATGCACTGATGCATGTCAATCTCTCATTACCTCTTCCCCAACCCCAGCCCTGGAAACTGATTGGCTGAACCGTGAGAACAGCTCCCTTTCTGCTACCCCTGGGTTCATACACTGTCTTTTGTGATTCCCCTATGTTCTATCTCTACTAACATAATTAGTGTCTTTAAAAATAAAACCTCCTTGAATTCAAATGTTTTAATTTACTGATTAATTTGACAAATTTTTGCTCATAATCCATTCTCAGCTAAGATTTTTTCACTTGTAAAATGTGGGTAAAATGTCTTAAACATAGATTTTTGGGTGATTAAACTAAATCACATTTGTTCCATACTTAACAAAATGTCTCATATAAAACAAACACCTAACAAATGTTTCATAACAATATTATTGATCATAAAAATAAAAAAAAATAGTTGACTCGACATGATCACCAAACCCAATTACAAAGATACATGATAAGCTCAGAGCTAATAGGATTGAGGCCTTAAAATGCATAATTAATTCATTGATACATTCATCAAACATTGGCCACACATTGATACAGAGTGCCAAGAACACAGAAGTAAACAAAAGCATTCTATCCACCTGCTCTGACCATCCCATTAGCATAGGCCTCCATCATTTCACCTAGACAATGCCAACAGCCTTCCAACTTGTTTTCCTGCCTCCACTTTACCAATATCTAGATCCTATCTGTGTTCCCCAGAATGGTCTTGAGAGAGAGAGAGAGAGACAGAGACAGGGTCGGAGAGACAGAGAGAAAACTTCCATCTGCTGGTTCACTCTGAAGCTGTGAGCCAAGAAATCAACCCAAGGATCCCACGTGGATGGCAGAGACCCAAGTATTTGAGCCATCATCTGTTGTCTCCCAGAGTGAGCATTAGGAAGAAACAGGAATTAGGAGTAGAGGCTGGACTCAAACCCAGGCACTGCAATTTGCCAAATGCCTGCCTCTAACTCTTAATGGTCTTTTAAAGATATAAATCAGATCATGTCCCCTTCCTGTTGAAAATACTATAATGGTTCCTTAATGATCTTGAGATTGAGACTACAGTCCTGGGGACTTGTATGAGCTGGCCCTTGCCTATGTCTTCTCTAATCTTCAAACATTCCTCAATTTGTTTGCTGAACAGTAATCACTCTGGTCTTGCTTGGATTCTTCCAACCTGTAAGTTCTTATGCACATGTCATCCTCTATGTTTGAACATTTACTTTCCCCAAATCCATGTATTTCCCTGGTCCTCTCATCTAATCGGCATCCCCTGCCTTAGGGCACTTAGCTTTTTGTTCTGTTTTTGTTTGTTTGTTTTTGCAGTTGAATTCTTTGCATTTATTGTTGAACATGCTTCACCAGCTAGAGAGAACAAGACTTCAGACATCAGGGACAATGGCTTTTGCTCACCACCATGTCCCCTCTCACCACATGAAGACTACTCTGTGACCAAACATGGTCAGGACCTCTGTAAAACTCTTCCTCTTGTCCCAGTGGCCTGATTCCTATGAGCATTGAGAAGATGTAATAACTTTGCTCTATTTCTAGACTACATTTACAAAGTGCTCAAAACATTCAAAGAAGCAAAGAGACAAGTGTGGGGATGCTGAGGGAATTTGACACTTAGAATTAGATATCAGGAATTTAAACCCCATCTTTCTTTGAAGGCCAAGTCAGCATGAGCAAGTGACTTTTTCAGAACCTCTGATTTTATCATTAAAATAAGAATAATAATTACTACCTCACAAGATTTCTGGGAGATTGAGTGACATAAAATATTAAAAGCTTTAGTGCATTGCCTGGTACAGAGCAAAAGTTCCATAACTTTCCTATTTTCACTTGTTATGATCAGTGGTATTATCTTCTTCACTGTAACACTCACCTTATTGCGTGAAATGAAAGGGCTGTGGAAATGTGTGTAAAAATAAGTGGATGAGGTTGTTATATATGAGGCAACCACCCACCATCTATCTCAATGAAATGTCAAAAACAGAATTGAAGAACTGAAGAAGTTATATAGTGTGGTTACAAATCAGCTTTACAGAAATTTCTAAGTCCTCAAGCATTAATCTAAGGAATAAGCTTAGAATTTGGTGTAGGGTCATTACCTACTAGAGTGGGAATGTGTAGAGAGGGAATGCTGGAGTCAGAGCAGTAGAAGAGGGGTTTAAAGAGAGTTAAGTTACTTAAGTTTAGGACTTTGAGCTGGAGTAGTTCCCAGAGGTGCCAAAACCCCTGGTATTGCCCACGACAGGTGGTTGAAGAATGGCTTGGAGCTAGAAGGAAACTATACATAGTGACATGTTCAGGTTACTCACTCCAAAACTAACATTCCCAAATATGAAAGTTGCCATTGGTAGGACTTTTACCACTTGGTAGAAGAAAGAGCTTCCTGGTAGTCTCTGACTCACTTTCCCGAATACACTGATAATCTGTACCAAACAGTTGATTGAATTATCACACTGGGGAATCGGATTGAAGCTCAAAGTATGTTTTCTTTCCACAATGTTGATGTTTGTCCAAAATTATAAAAAATCCTCAAATACCTGAGTAGGCATCAATAACACAAGAAAAATGTCTGGTTAATTATATATTCCCTGATAGCCTCTGTTTGGGCTTCCACTCTGTTATCATGGCCTTTTCATGGAGACCTAGTTATTTACAGTGTCCTCAGGACAAAATGTGTTGATGGAGAATGAGCAGGACCTTTAGGGTCTCCCATGAAGGCCCAACACACTTTTGACTCGAAGGTCAACTTACAGGTCCCAGTATTGGTGAATATTTCTGCACTTTTAATTTAGTCTTATAAGTGGTCTCCCATTCCTAGTAGAATGACACAGAGAAAATATAATGTTTATTATGTGACCTTGGGTTATTCTTTTAATTTCTCAGAAACCTAATTTCCTCATCTGCAAAGTAGAGATAATAGTACACACCCTATTGAGACATATATTAATACTCTGTTTTATTACAGAAAGAATTCCAGTATTAGAGGTACTTTGGGGATGTTTAAATGAGGCAAAATTGGAAACTGCCTATCCAAGTGTCTGGAGTGAGATATACAATCATCTCCTATTAATCTTTCTTCTTTGTGCATGTTTTCTCCCCTGTTCTAGTGAGAAATAGAAAAAATAATTTCTCCATTTATCACTCCTCACTTCCCCTCACTTTCTTGCCTCTTTCACCTTTTTTAATTTTTTTTTTTATTTTTTCACAGGCAGAGTTAGACAGTGAGAGAGAGACAGAGAGAAGAGTCATAGAGAGACAGAGAGAAAGGTCTTCCTTCTGTTGGTTCACCCTCCAAATGGGTGCTAAGACCAGTGTGCTGCGCCGATCTGGAGCCAGGAGCTGGGTGCTTCCTCCCGGTCTCCCATGCGGGTGCAGGACCCAAGCACTTGGGCCATCCTCCAATGCCCTCCCAGGCCACAGCAGAGAGCTGGACTGGAATAGGAGCAACCGGGACTAGTACCCGGCGCCCCAACTGGGACTAGAACCTGGAGTGCTGGCGCCGCAGGCAGAGGATTAGTCAAGTGATCCACAGCACTGGCCTCTTTTTCGCCTTTTGACTGAATGGAATTCATGGAGCCACTACAATGGGCAGAGCATGGTACCAGATGCCAGGGACACAAAGGGAAAATACCTAACTTAAAGAAACAGCCTAATGGGAAGAAATAAAAACATGCAGTTATCTTTTGAAATGTGTTATAATAGGGATGTTACAAAATGTTACACAATCACAAAAGAAGGCTTTGATTAGGAGCCTACATGTGAGCTGCCACTTAAATGTCAAATTGATGTCAATTCTGTTCTAAGATTATTATCCATGACTGCTTCTTTTCACTCGCAGGGCACCTGCATTTGTGTGTTAGAGGAGTGATCCTTCCAAGGTGGACTCATACGATCTTCTTTTAAAAATAGAACCAGGTCTACCCAAGAAGAGAGTGTTTGGGGATTTGTCCTCAATTTGGCAAAAATGGAGACTATAGTAGACCTCCAATGAAAGTAGATTTTACATGGCTGTGTTCCTGTCTCATGGCCCCTCCACCAGTCTGCCACATGCTGCGGAGGATCAAGGATTGCTGGAAAGCAGTCAGAACCCCCTCCTGACTCCTTTTTTTGTGATGCTCCATGCTTTCTTTGCAATCTCAGAGGAAGTTAGCTCTGAAGATATCGCAATCTGCAATATTTGAAAAAAAAATCAGATCATCGCTGGTATTTATTAGAACAGCTTTTCTCTCTCACGTAAATCCTTGCGATACAATCTGGGTAATGAAAGTTCTACTGCCTGTATTTCCACATTTATTCAGACAAGTTCTTGCCAGCCACTAGCCCTTTTGTAAAGAAGGCTTATATTACATTCTAACATCTTTATTGACACTGATATTGAGTGGTTTAGAAAAGTATAGTCAATGCCTCTGTATTGTGGCTTCATTTTTTTTTTTTTTGGTTCTTTTGCAAGCAAAAATCTTATTCAAGGATGTGCATGAGTATAAGTTATGTGGAAATCAACTACATAGATATCTATGTCCATGTTTCTCAGTTACATATGTCTTTTCTGCTTAAAGCATCCTACTTGTTGGGAAAATGTTCCTTCTGCCTCCTGGAACCATAGGATCCTGGTAGGAACAGTGAATCTCAGCATTGTGCAAGCATGGATTGGTGTAAGCATAGGATTCAGGATGGGCCAACTACAACTCTCTCCCAGGAATGTTCAAGTGGGACATAGGGAAAGTGTCTTTTTTCTTCAAGGACATCTAATGTGGCAAGACATGAGGCCCAAATGCTGCCTGACTCATTTGTCCTGAGAGATGAAGATAAGCTACGGAGGATAGTGGGAATAGGAGAAGGAGGGAGGCATTTTGTGTAGTTCCAAATCCTGGTTCCTGGCATAGCGAAGATGTCTCTACATCCCTACTCTTCTTCTATTTGGTAATATGAGCCAATAGTCTCCTTCTAAAGACAAGTTTAAGTTGAGTGTCTGTACCTTGCAAACAATAATATTTATCTTTAATTGGTACCTTTTGTCAAGTAGTGGTTGATAGGGTGGCCACAACATTTTTGAAAGTCTAGAGGGAAAGGTAAAAGACTACCCTAAAATCCTAGGACAAATTACAGTAGAATTCTGAAACTGGAAGAAGTCTAAGTGGAAGATCCTGAATTTTAAGGCTGTATTAGTTTCCTAGAGCTGCCCTCACAGAGTACCATAACTTAGGTGATTTGAAATAATGGAATTTGTTATCTCACAATTCTGGAGACCAGAAATATGAAATCAATGTGTCAGTAGGGCCACAATTACCGTGAGGAATCTAGAGGAAAATCACTCATTGTCTCTTCTAGTTTCTGGAGTTTTTGGGTTATAGGAGTTTAACTCCAGCCTCTGCCTCTGTCTCCACATGGAATTTTCCCTTCTGTCTCTAAGTAACCTTTTCTGATTCTGATAAGGAAATGGTCATTGGACTTCAGACTCACTGCAATCCAATATGGTATCCTGAATTTTTAATTTAATTATATCTTTAAAGACCTTTTTTGCAAATAAGTTAATACTGGAAGGCTCCATTGGACATGATCTTGCTGGAGGGTGAGGGTCCTATTGAACACACTATAAAAGCCAGTTGAAGTGAAACTGAAGTCTGGGCCCTATGATAAATTGTTATCTTTGAAACTCCAGGTCAAATCACTTAAATTCTCTGAACCTCATTTTCTTTATTATAAAATAGATACCTCTGATGGAATATGAACTTCATCTTTCCCAGCACTTGACACATAGTAGGTACTTAAAAATATGGCTCTGTAACCTCTTTATTAATGATTGACATGGGTTACATAAGAATGAATAACTAAATGCATGCTTCACGGAGGTATAAGTAATCTCTGTGGTTGTTTGAGAATGATCAACAAAGTATTTATGGAGCAGGTGTCATGTTTATCTGGAACTTAAAGAATTCAAAATTTCATTAAGTGGAGGAGCTAAGGATGTGCAATTACCATGCAATGCAGAAGGTCTAGGCTGACAATGGTCAAAATAAAACATAGCCTTCTAGTGGGTAAGTTCCATTCATGTGATTCCTTTATAATGGAGAGATACTGCATCCTTTGGACAGGTACCTAATTTGCTAATTCAGGATTTTGTGAATTTCAGTGTAAAAGTGATTTTAGGATAACAATCTATGTAAAATCTGGAAAATATTCTGTAGAGTAAAAAAAAAGGTGAATATTTATATTTTGAAAATGAATGGAATGAATAGGTTGAACATTTTACAATAAATGCCGAGGCACCAAAAGTTTGATATACACCATGTCATTTATAAAGTATGCTGTAATTTGCATTTCTGTTTATCTCTTTCCCAAATATATGGTACGTTTCCTGAATATAGGAGTTCTTGCTACTCTTCAATGTCCCTAATATGTGGCACATAGTAGTTGTTCATAAAATATTTGTTGAACAAGCACATGGAATTGCACAACATGTTGTATCCCCTAAGAAAAAGCCAACATATAATCCTGAGCCATGTGCTACCCATAATATTTTTTTCCTGTAACTCTGCTAATAAGAGTCAAGAGGCCCCAAAATCTTAAGTAAATTAGGAATAAATGTGCACAATCATTCTTTCTGTGTTACCTTTTCACTTTTCCCTTGTTGGTTGATCTTGTATGTAGGAGTCAGTGATCCTTTTAGAATATTGGTGAGACCATCTCCCGCCTCTGCTCATTGCCTCTAAAGGTGTCCGTGATAGATTAAAGCTGGCTATACATTAGCGTCTAGTCATCTTTACAAGGTGGAGTCTAATTTTATTTTTATACCTCTTGAATCTTGTCTTAATACCTTGGCTGGCCAACAGAATGTTACATAAACTATGTGGTGGGACCTAAGAGTCTAGGTTTTATTTCTCCTCTCACTTATCACTGACAACACTTGGTGTAGATATTTGTTTAATGTCTGTTCCCTGTATTATAAGCTTCATGAAGATAGAGACTTTGCCTGACTCCTCATGGCTGTATTCCCAGTACCTAGAACAGTTACTGCTATATAGCCGGCACCTAATAAATATGTCTTGAATGAATGAATTGAATCAGACTTACAGAATTGGATTGTTAACACCACAATGGTGACAAGGCAGCACTCTAAAAACGGTCCTTTTCTCTGGCAGAACATAGGCTGATCAACTTAATTATTATTTCCTCTGCTTGAATTTCTGTGATTTAACTTAATCTTCCTTCCTTGCCCTTCAAACTCTTGTGCTCTTGATTTAATCAGAAGGATCAAGACCATTGCACTTCCTTTTGCCCTTCAGCCACTAGCAGAAAAATGATTGACAGTTAATCATGTCTGAAGAGGATCTCTTCCTCTCTTTTGCCTTCTTTATAGTAGGGTTGAACTAGGTCATCCACTTGAATAAAATCACTCATATTATCACACATATTAAAACTTATTTCTCAATATTTTTGTGTATGTTTGGTTGTGCTTCCCTTGTTTTAAATGAATTGGAAATCATTTATAACTTTATAAGAAAAAAGCATGCAATAGAAGAAAGGACACATAAACTGACATTGATGGAAACCTGTTACATGCTGGCCTTGTGCTTGAATTTTCACTTTGCACAATATCTAGTCATTCTTTCTGGACTTTCAGGCCACAGGTCATGTCTGAAATTTAAATTTCTATCACTCCCATGTCACAAGAATGGCAGACATACGTTAGCAGATGTCACTGTCAATATTAAACAGAAAATAATTTCAATTTTTCAATGTCTATTAGTACAAATATACAACCTTATGCATCTTTTTTCCATGTATAAGTCAGGTAAGTTTCCCGAGAATGTCATATTTCTGATAAATTAACCAGCTCCCTAGAATGGAAACTCCATGAGTACACTGCATGAGTAAATTCCATGAGACTTTGCTTTGTCCATACTCTATCCTGTGTGCCAAGACAAGTGCCAGGTTCACAGTGGGTAACTCAATAAATGTTGCTTTTGAATGAACTAATTTATTGAAAGGTCTATACATCTCATTGGTCCAATAAAAACAAACTATTTTGGAGTATAGTTCTTATTAAAAAAAATTAGTGCCAGCATTGTGGCACAGTGGGTTAAGCCGCCGCCTGCAATGCTAGCATCCCATATGGGCACTGTTTTGAGTCCCAGCTGCTCCACTTCTGATACAATGTCCTGTTAATGGCCTAGGAAAAGCAGCAAAGAATGGCCTAAGTTCTACACCTATGTGGGAGAACTGGAAGAAGCTCCTGGCTCATGGCTTCAGCCTGCTCCAGCCCCAGCTGATGTGGCCATTTGGGGAATGAACCAGTGGGTGGAAGACCTCTCTCTCTCTTTCTATGTGTCTCTACCTCTCTCTGTAACTCTTTCACATAAATAAAATAAACCTTCAAAAAATTCTCCCCAATATCTGGAGATGTCTAAACTAGTGGTTAAATGCTACATAGCCTCACTTATCTAGACATTATACTAGTATTTCTATTTCCAGCACAAATTTAAGATCCACCCTTTACATAGTTTTAAAGTATGTAATATACTTTTTAAAAAGATTCATTTATTGATTTGAAAAGCAGGATGACAATGAGATAGAGAGAGACACAGGGGGATAAAGAGACCTTCCACCTGCTAGTTCACTCTCCAAATGGCAGCAATAGCCAAGTCTGGGCCAGCCTGAAGCCAGGAGACAGGAAATCCATCCTACTCTCACACATGTGTGGCAGGAGCTCATGCACTTAGGTCATCTTCTTCTGCCTTCCCAGGCTCATTAACAGACAGCTGGATGGAAACAGAGTGGAGGCAGAAAAGTTAGGACTTGAACTGAGATTCTGATATATAATGCTGGCCTCACAAACAGCAGTTTTAACCTGCTGAGTCGCAACCCAGCCCCTACAATATATGAATTATAGTCACTAGGCAGTACAAATAGACCCCATAACTAATTCATTTTGTCTAACTGAAACTCTGTTACCTTTAACCAACATTTGTTCATTCTCCTCTCACCTACAGCCCCTTGCAACCAACAGTGTTCCATTACAAATGTGTGTGCATAAGAAAGATTTTTAAATTCAATCATTTGTGGATGAACATTTTGTAAAACTACTAGAAGTTAACAAAAAGGAAGAGGCAAAGGTTCCTAGGATATTTACTTCATTTGATATTTGGTGAGGAAAGGGCCAGCCCTTCTCGAATTACCTGTATAATCTCATCTGGCCCCATGATTTCAGGTTCCAGCTATATGTAGGTTAAGGATCACCAATATTTTTAACTGCATTTCTGGTTTCTTTTTCTTCTAGACTTGTATGTCCAAAGCTTCTGGACCATTTTTATTTAGACATCTATTAGTGCTCTAAACTCCAAGATATTAAAAGAAAAAAGTCCAAACATTGACTTCCTCACACAAAATGATTGCTCCCTCAATCTGATAAATAACATTGTAATTTACTAGGTTGTCCAAGCCAGAACTGAAGAGTAGTTATTATTCTCTTCCCTTTCTATTCTTCTTTACCCTAAACCCTCAGTTTCAGTCCAACATCAAGTCCTGTTGTGTCTGCATAGACTTCAAGACCATTCAGCTCTATCTTTTAGCTCATGCTGTCCTCTCTTCTTGCTGACATTTTAAAAAATATTTATTGATTTATTTATTTTCACCTACTTGAAAGGCAGAGTGACACAGAAAGAAAGAGCAGGGGGAGTAGGGAGGGAAGGAGGGATGTTCCATTTACTGCTTCACTCCCCAAATACCTGCGATAGTCAGAGCTGGGCCAGGTTGGATTCAGAAGCCTGGAACTCTATTTGGATCTCCCATGTGGGTGGCCGGGACTCAGACATGTAAGCCATCATCTCCTGTCGCCCATAATGTATTAATAGGAAACTAGATTGGAAGTGAATAGCTAGGACTGAAACCAGGCATTTCAGCATGGGATGCAGGCATCCCAAGCAGCTGCTTAACCTGCGGCACCACAATGCCTGCCCCACTGGCATTATTTTAAGACCTTCCTAACTTGTCTCCCTTTCCCCATTCTTGGTCTCCTATCATCTACTCTGTGCAACATTGCTGATTCATTTTATGTATGTTATTACACAGTAGTTAATATTTCAAGATATAATTTATGTTGTATCACTATGCTATATAAAACCCTTCAAGAGATGTCCTATTGCCCTTTAGAATAAAATCCAAACATGACAGCACAATTTATACACCAAAATCACCTGCCCTCTGCCTGCTGCCCACCTGTGGTCCACCCTCCCCCTTGCTCAGTTGTGGCTCCACTCACTGGCCTCCTTCTGCACATTTATTCATTCATTCATTCAGCAAGTGATGGAGCAGCTTTGCCAGAGACTCTTCTTGGGCAGTGAACAAAACTGTCCCTGATATAGGAGCTTACATTTTAGCAAGGCAGACAGTAAACAAGTAAATGCTTAGTGCTGGAGGGGAAAGCCCGTACAGACTAAGAAGAAAGCAACAGTAGAGAATGAAGAGTGATTGAGACTACCCTACTCTAGACAGAGGTAGGTGGAAAGGACCTCTTGGAGGAGCTGACCTTTCAGCACATACGAGAGTGGAGAGAAGGTTTGAGTGATTGAAGGAAGTGAGAGCAGAAGCCCCTATATTGTGACAGGGGAGCTTTCCTGTATTCAAAAAAATCACAAGGATGTCAGTGCAGTGGGAACAGGATGAGTCATAGGGAGAAGCAGCAATATACCAGGCCTCTGTGGCTCCTCTGAAGATCTTGGCTTTTATAGATATGAAGAAAGGAAACCCCTGAGGAGCTCTGAGCAGAAAAGCCCTGGACTCATTCTGGTTTAGGGGAAGGTATGAAGGCAATGAGAGGGGACACTTAAAGGAGCTTAGGTGAGAAATAGCAGTGCCATGAATGGGAGAGGAAGCAGTGGAAGAGGAGAGGAGCAATGGATTGGGGGTTGTTTTTGAAAGTGGTACAAACATAAGTTATTGGTGGATTAGTAATATGGGGAAAAGGGAATGATGAAGAATGATTCCAGGCCCATCCAGATGAGTTGTGGTAGACTATCTTTCAGAGGAGAAAGGCAAAACCAATCAGCTTTAGACGTGTTAATTCTGAAGTGACCACCAGACATTCAAGTATAGGTTTTGAGTAAGAGTTGTATATAGGAGTGTGGGTCTCAGGAGACAGATTAGAGATGGTAAATATAGGAATCATGACCTTGTAATCTCTGTGCAAGGTGAAGAAGGTAGACCAAGACACTGAGGAGATGAGTGTAGGCAGCAAGGAAATGCGACCAATGTGTGACTCTGGGCACAGCCACTTGCCACCCTCCTTCCTTCCTTCAGGGCATTTGTACCAGCTGTTGCTCATGCCTGCAACTCCTACCTCTCAGGATTTTTCTTAAAGACGATCAGACCAGGGAGATAACCGACCATCCTGACAGAGTATTTGCCACTCACCCTCAGGTAATTCTCTCACTTTCTGCTCTATTTGTTGGTTTGTTTGTTTTCTCACAGCAGGTATCTGGCCCCTAGTTACCTTTATTCTAGCTATTTAGTTACTGCTCTATTGTCTGTTAGCCAGACTTTAAGCTCCATGAGAACAGAGTCCCTTGCTTATCTCACTATTTATTTTGTCCCCACTGCTTAGCATTATGGCTGACAATTGTAGACATTCATAAATTCTTGTTGCACGAATGAAAAAAAAAAAACTCTTCATTCTTCATCTTCTGGGTCAAGGAACTTCTGCAAGTACTGAAATGCATACTTTTGTGTTGTAAACACCCTTTGAAATGCTCATCATCACATGTACTTGTAAGCAGATCATTACATGATTCTGTTACAGCAAGTCTGGTTCTCAGGACTGATGTTACATACTGCCCTAAGGATACGAAACTCACTCAGTCACTTCTAGGTTTCTGTTTTTCTTTTCATTGAGGAAGAGGCCTCTCCATAAACTTAACAACACATGTTACAGACAAAAGTCTAAAGGCTTGACATTTTTGGAATCAGAAAATCACAATTTAAGGCCAATATACCTCCCTTTTTAACTGTGTGATCTTTGACAGAATCATTTACTATTTCCCTGCACAGATTTCTCCTCAGTGAATCAAAAGGAGTAAGATCTAAGCCCATGGGGGTACCAGAATTAAGTGAGATAAGGAGTGGAAAGTGACAACACATGTGAGTTCATCATGTGTTCATTTGCACTGCTGAGTTGCCTCTTGCCTCATGCCTGATGAGTTTTTCAGAATGAAGACTCTGAGGTAGATATGAGCCTGCAGGGAAAGTCTCGGAGAAAGTCCTTGGGATGGATACTCAAGAAAAAGAAGGGAAGGTAGAACTATCAGTAGAGGAACAAGGTTGCACGGCTTCACAAGAGGCTCCATCAAGAATCCGCAGCTGGGCATGAGCATTCATAATTGGTTTTTGGGTGCCAGAAGGCCAGCTCCACGTACCCAATATGAGCCAATATGGTTAGATACAGCCGACCATGGGAATGGTTTTGGATTTAGAAGAAGTGACTCACTTCAACCTAGGAAATACCTTTAGGAGGTTGAAAGCTGAGAGGCACCTGCCAGAAACATCCCCAGCAAACAGGAAATGAGTCCCTCAGTCCTGAAGAGGAGTCTGAATAATGGGCCAGAGTTGACAGTGTCCTGGGTTCTAATAACAGTACACAAGTAAATCATTTATCCAACAAATGGCCATTAGATACATTGCATGCCAGGTATGGTATTGAGGATTAGGCCCATGATGATGATTCAGATTATATTCCTGCTCCTAGAATCTTCACTGTGAAGCACAAGAGGCAGATGCTAGCATACAAGCATCTATCATCTGGACACAAGTCCAGGCAGGCATAGTGATAACATCTCCAGTTTCAGATAGAAACCTTGGACTTGTTTCCAAACTGCCTCTCACCATTTTTTTGTGTGTCCTATGGCAGCTTAAAGTTCCACCTCTTCTTTTAATTTTATATTCTATATGCAAACCAGGACTCTCATTATTTAATGACCACATAGATGACATACAGTTTCCCATTGAAAAATAATCACCCCTCCAATGTTAGGTTAATAATCTTTATAAGGAATATGCCAAGGAAGATGTAAATATGTACTCAGCTGCTAAATGGAACCCCTAAACATTCACAGCTAATCAGATGATTGGCCTTACATCACTAACAATGAGCACTTTCAACTAGAGATTTCCCTGTAATTGCTGAAAATAAGAACACCTTTCTGAGCTTGTACTTTCTGAATGTGGGGAAGTCAGGTACATGCCATGAACCCAGATTAATGGACATCTGCCAAACTCTATCATCATAGTCTTTTGGGGCTTCTTGTTCCAACCACAGCAGATACAGCCAACTACTAAAAAAAAAAAAAGAACATTCTGTGCTTTTGCAACATGAGTGGGTATAAAAGACAGCAGGTGGCTGCAATTGGATGGAATGCTCAAATTTTAATTAAACCATCAATGCACTTACTAATGATGTGAAGATCAAGTTTATTGAAGGAGTGAATAGCTGAGGTCACTGAAAAAGCAGAGTAAATGCAAAGATTTTTTTGACATAACTCGCTTAGTATCACAAAAATTTGACCTGAAGTCCAAGTGTCTTCTCTTTGAGTAAGTCTTCCCATCCCCCACACCCGCCCTAAGTAGAGTTTTGTGCCTCTTTGGGTGCTCATACGACACTCGGTGTCTACTTGTATTAAATGTCCTCCCCTTGTAGAGAGAAATTGAATGTAAACAGGGAGAGTATCCCTGTGTCTTCATGGGGGTGTAATGCATGCAATAAGTGAAGCGATTTGACTAAGGTTTCCTGGTGATCCTTTCAGCGTCTATAACTCTCACAAAGATAGAGCAACACTATTTGTCAGGAGCTTGCTGTATATCATCCACCTTTAGGGCTATGCATACATTACTTTATTCAATCTGCTTAATAGATTTTTAAGGTAGGTATTATCATCTATTAAAACATTTAAAATAATTTTGCAAGGAGGAAATTGAAGATAATAAAAATGAAATACTTTGTCTAAGTTCACATTGGTAAAATGCAGTGGCACTAGCATTCAAGCTTAGGCCTATACATTTAATTCAACATTGGTCTTGAGCTCCTTGAGGCCAGAAAATAAGCAAGTGGAGGCCTTGACACTAATTTTCTTCAGGAGTGGCCCGTGCACAGCCTTTGAAGGAGAGTTTTTGATAAAACACATTTGTTTTCGTCTACACTAGGGTTTCTCAAATCCAGCATGAGTGGCACACAGAATTCTTTGTTGTGGGGGCACTCCTGTGTGTTGTAGGAAATTTAGCATCATCACTGGGCTATAGCCATTGTATGCCAGGATCTCAGATGTTTCCAGAATCAGCAAGTGTCCCTGGGGTGAGGGTAAAGCTGGCCTGCTTTGAGAAACACTGGTCTACACATGGAATACTATTTCTATTTCATACTTCTTGCAAGTATTGTGCATGTGTGTGTGTGTGTTTATTACAGAACTCCCTCCAGTTTGATGATAATGAATTCCACCTGCAAGTGAAGTGCAAAAAAAGAGATTTAATGAGTTGCTAAAATGTTCTAAAGTTAATATTTAAGTCAAATGGGATCAGCACTTTCTTGGAACAAAATGCAAAACTGAAAGACAAAAATGAAAGTCTGCAAAGGGGTTTCTATGCTGCATGAATCAGGCCCTGGAGTCCCACTCCACTAAACTGTACAGCACACGTTTTCTTAATGGCAACCAGGGAAGCTCGACGCTAATACTGTCCCCCTATACACAAAATTCCAAATCTTTTAACAATGCAGAAAGGAGCCATTGTGTGCCTCACACCGGTGTAAAGTATACCATAAATATTCATTAAAACACAAGTCTGGAAACACATGCTACTTTCACAGATGGTGAAGCAGAAAGCAAACCGAGGGTTGCTTAGATTAGGGCATGGGGAGCACAGCATCTCGAGGAAGGGGTGGAGAGGGGTCTTCTGAAGTGTGCTAAGGGAATGGATATTGATCCTCTATCAGGCTCTCATCAGATGTGTGGTGTGACATTTTCTCTCATCCTGTAGATTGTCTAGTCACTTTTTTCAAATATTTCCTTTACTGTACAAAGCTTTTTAATTTTATATAATTGTATTTACTTTTGTTGCATGAGTTTTTGGTGTCATCCAAAGAAATCATTGCCTGGACCAGGATCAAGAGATGCTTCCAGGGCCCAGTGTAATGACTTAGTGGGTAAAGCTGCCACTTTCAAAGCTGGTATCCCATATGGGCACTGGTTTGTATTCTGGCTGCTCCACTTTTGATCCAGCTCCCTGGCTAATGGCTTGGGAAAAACAGCAGAATATGGCCCAAGTGATTGGGCACCTGTCATCCATGTAGGTGACGCAGATGATTCTTCTGACCCCTGGCTTCAGCCTGGTCCAGCATTGCCCATTGCAGCCATCTGCAGAATGAACCAGTGGATGGAAGGGCTCTCTCCCTATCTCTCCCTCTCTTTCTGTAACTCTGACTTTCAAAATGAATAAATACATTTTTTAAAACAGAGATTCTTCTATCTATGTTTGCTTCTAAGACTTTTATGATTTCAGTTCTTACATTTAAGTGTTTGCGAATGCTGTAAGGTAGAGCTCTGATTTAATTGTTCTGCATATAGAAAGCCATTTTTCCAAGCATCATTTCTTTAAGAGCTTATACTCTCCCCATGTGTGTGTTCCTGACATAATGAAAATTAATGAAAATTATTTCATCATATAAAACTGGGATTATTTCTAACAGTTTTGTTATGTTCCACTAGTCTGTTTCCTCTTTTAGGCCAATACCGTACTGTTTTGATTACTATGTTTTAGTAATATATTTTGAAATCAGGTAATCTGGTATCTCAGATTTATCCTTCTTCACCAAGATTTCTTTGGCTATTTGGAAGATTTTATGGCCAATATGAATTTTAGGATTTTCTATCTACTTTTGTGAAAAATGCCACAGAGATTTTGATGAGAAGTTGCACTGAATCCATAAATCACTTTTGCCAGTATGGATATTTGAAAACATGAATCCTTCAAATCCTTGAATGTGGGATATCTTTTCACTTAATCATATCTACTTTAATTTCCTTTATCTATGTTTTAAAATCTGAACTATGAACAAAACTCATTTGAGTTTCATATGTATATGATATATATATATATATATCACTGTCTATCATGGGTAAGGGATATGAATAAATATAAAATGAACAAAAAGTACACACAGAAGTGGTCAACATCTCTAATCATCACCAACATGCAACCAAAATCATCATTAGATACAACCTCATATCTCTTAGAATGGCTATCATTTAAAAATGATGATACATGTTGGTGAGGATATAGTGAAACAGAATCTTTATGGAAATTGGTACAACCATTACAGAAAGCAATGTGGAGA
The DNA here is from genome assembly GCF_051225735.1 of Oryctolagus cuniculus. Lineage (NCBI taxonomy): Eukaryota > Metazoa > Chordata > Mammalia > Lagomorpha > Leporidae > Oryctolagus > Oryctolagus cuniculus. The sequence continues at coordinate 71,106,498 of NC_142867.1, forward strand.
TTTCTCAAAAAATTAAACAAAACTACCATTTAATACAACAGTGTAACTTCTATATACATTCATGTAGCATTACTCACAATAGCCAAGATATCAAAATAACCTATATAGCCATTGATGGATGAATGGAAACAGAAGTTGTGGTGCACAGATACAACGGAATGTTATTCAGCCCTGAAAAAGGAAATCCTAACATTTGCTACAGCATGGATGAATCTGGAGGACATTATGTTAAGTGAAATGAGCCAGACAGAGAAAGACATGTATTGTATGATTACGTTTATATTTGGAATGTAAAATAGTCAAACTCACAGAAACAGAGAATGGAATGGTGGTTACCAGGAGTTGGAAGAGAGAGAAATGGGAAGATGATATTTAAAGAGTACAAAGTTTTACTTGTATAATATAATTAATTCCTGAAGATCTAATGTAAATATTTATATAAATAAGTACTGTTTATTATAGGCATAGCATAGTGCTGAAGACTCTATAGATTATGTAAACTCATCCTCAAACTCACTGATATGTATACACTGAATGTTACAGCTTTCTATACGTCAATCACACATCATAAAACAGTTTGCAAAAAGCAGAGTGAAGGTGTTCTGCTACATTTAAAGAGACAATTAATTACTGGCACTGACCATATAAACCACTCTACATAAAAATATAGCATTTAGTTTCTGTCTACTGATATTTTCTTGGCAATACTTTTGGCTTATTACATGCTTTAATCTAATTTGTGATTATCATAACCCCAAAGTCAGTATAATATTTCTTATTTTAAAGATGAGAAAGGTAAGGCAGAATGACTTGCTCAAGGCCATAAAACTAATAAAAAGGGGTCAATGTTTGAGTGTAGGTCTGTGAACTCCCACATCATTGTTCTTTCACTTACATTACAGGGTAGAGAATATAAAATAAAGCATACTTTATGGTTGTTCACATTAGTTAAATTGAGGTGCCAAACAATTCTTATTGATGGGGGAAGGGTATTATGATCTCTAATTACAGATAAGCAAATTGAGCCTTATTAGTATTCCAAAGTCAGTAGAGTATTTCAATGGATATTGAGCTTTAGGCCATAAGCAAAGAGATTGGACAGAATACTTGAGGCCCATAGTTTTGGTTCAGTTGGTTTGTCCATTGATGAAAGTGGGGTGTTGAAGTTTCCCATTATTATTGTATTAGAACATAGTCTCCCTTTGGAGCCATAAACTTTTTTTTAATTTTTATTCATTTGACAGGTAGAGTTTACAGTGAGAGAGACAGAGACAGAGACAGGTCTTCCTTCTGTTGGTCCCCAAATGGCCGCTATGACTGGCGCTGTGCTGATCTGAAGCCAGGAGCCAGATGCTTCATCCTGGTCTCCCAATGTAGGGTCCTGGTCTCCCATGCGGGTGCAGGGCCCAAGCACTTGGGCCAACCTCCACTGCCCTCCCGGGCCACAGCAGAGAGCTGGACAGGAAGCAGAGAACAGGGACTAGAACCTGGTGCCCATATGGGACGCTGGTGCCGCAGGCAGAGGATTAACCAAGTGAGCCATGGTGCCAGCCCTTGCATTGGAGTTTACCTCTCTTTTTTGTGTGTAATTGTATTTTCTATATTTATCTGAGTGGTATTGTGTTTGTTGCATATATGTTTATAATTGTCACTTATCCTTGCTGAATCAAAATTTTATCAAAATATATTGCCCTTTTGTCTCTTTAGTTTTTGATTTTTTTAAATGTTTTTTGTATTTATTTTAAAGTCATAGTTACACAGAGAGAGAAGGAGAGGCAGATAGAGAGAGGTTTTCCATCTGCTGGTTCACTCCCCAATTGGCCACAACGGCCTGAGCTGTGCCGATCTGAAGCCAGGGACCATGAGCTTTTTCCGCGTCTCCCACATGGGTGCAGGGGACTTGGGTCATGTTCTATTGCTTCCCCAGACCAGAGAGAACTGGATTGGAAGTGGAGCAGCTGGCACTTGAACCAGCATCCATATGGCATGCTGGCACTGTAGGCGGCAGCTTTTCCTGCTACGCTGGCCCCTACTTTCTGATTTAAAGTTTGTTTTACCTGATATGAGGATAGCTACTCCGGCTTGTTTTATGTTTCCATTAGCTTGGCATATGTTTTTCCATCCCTTCACTTAATAAATGCTATTTGTGACAAATAACCAATATTACACTGAATGAGGAAGAGCTTAAAGCATTTCCTCTCAGATCTGGAACAACGCAACTCTCAACACTCTTATTCAATATAGTACTGGAATCTTCAGCAAGAGCAATGAGGGAAGAGAAAGAATTCAAGGGCATGAAAATTGGAAAAGAGGAAGTCAAAATATCCACGTTTGCAGATGTTTAGGAAAAACCTAAACACTCTACCAAAATGCTGTTAGAACTAATAAACTGAGGCCAGTGCTGTGGTGCAGTAGGTTGATTCTCCACCTGTGGTGCCGGTTCTAGTCTCAGCTGCCACTCTTTTTTCTTTTCCTCTTTCTTTCTTTCTTTCTTTCTTTCTTTCTTTCTTTCTTTCTTTCTTTCTTTCTTTCTTTCTTGACAGGCAGAGTGGACAGTGAGAGAGAGACAGAGAGAAGGGTCTTCCTTTGCCGCTGGTTCACCCTCCAATGGCCACCACGGCCAGCGTGCTGCAGCCGGCACACCGTGCTGATCCGAAGCCAGGAGCCAGGTGCTTCTCCTGGTATCCCATGCGGGTGCAGGGCCCAAGCACTTGGGCCATCCTCCATTGCACTCCCGGGCCACAGCAGAGAGCTGGCCTGGAAGAGGGGCAACCGGGAAAGAATCCGGTGCCCGGACCGGGACTAGAACCCAGTGTGCCAGCGCTGCAGGTGGAGGATTAGCCTATTGAAGCACAGGACTGGCCTCAGCTGCTGCTCTTTCAATTCAGCTCCCTGCTGTGGCCTGGAAAGCAGTAGAAGGTGGCCCAACTGCATGGGCTCCATGCACCCTCATGGGAATATGGCAAGAAGCTCCTGACTCCTGGCTTCAGATTGGCGCAGCTCTAGCCATTGCGGCCATTTGGGGAGTGAATCAGGGGAAGGAAGATCTTTCTGTCTCTCCCTCCCACTGTCTGTAACTCTACCTCTCAAATAAATAAATGCAATCTTTAATAAAATTAATAAACCACTTCAGTAAAGTTGCAAGTTACAAAATAAACATTACAAAATACATTAGCTTTTTTATATGCAAAGATGAACTCACTGAAAGAGATACTAAATAAGAAATCCCACTAACAATTGCCTCAAAAATTATCAAATATTTAATCTCAAAAATAATAAAATATTTAGGAATCAAGTTAACCAAAGAAGTCAAAGATATCCACAATTAAAATTACAAAATATTGCTGAGAGAAATCAGCATGGACACAAAAAATGGAGATATTCCTTGCTTGTGGATTAAAAGAATGAGTATCATGAAAATGTCTATATTAACAAAAGAAATCTACAGATTCAATATGATCCCCATCAAAACATCAATGATAAGTTGTTGTTGTTGTTTTTTTTTAAAGAATTTGAAAAAAAAATATTAAAATTCATACGGGATCACAAAAGACCCAGAATTTCCAAAGCAATCCAGAGGAGAGGGGGCAGGGATCATGCTGGAGGCATATAGTACCTGACTTCGAAGCATTCTTCAAAGCAGTAGTAATTAAAAGAGCATGATACTGGCACAAAAACTGACAGATCAATGGAACAGCAAAGAGAAACCAGAAATTAATCTATGTATGTACAGCCAGCTGATTTTTGACAAAAGTGCCAGACCATATATTGGAGTAAGGATAATCTCTTCAATAAATGATTCTGCCAAAATTGAGCAAGAATGAAATTAGATCCATACCTTTAGCCACACACAAAAATCAACTAAAGCTAGACAAAAGACCTAAATTTAAGACCTGAGACAATGAATTTGCTGGAAGAAAATGTAGGGTCAACACTCCAAGACATTGGTATAGGTCACAATTTCTTGAATAAGACTCCAAAGCACAGGCAACTAAAGCAAAACTAAAATAACTGGGAATATATTAAGCTCAGAAGTTTCTGCAAAGAAAAGGAAATTATCAATGGAATGAAGAAACATCCTACAGAATGAGAAAAATATTTGTAGCTATTTACTTGACAAAGTACTAATATCTAGAATATATCAGCAAAAAACCCAGCAACAGAAAAACATCCAATCTAGTCAAGGAATGGGCAAAGGATTTCAATAGATATTTTTCAAAGAAAAAGATACAAATAACCAACAAAATATATGAAAAAAGGCTCAGCATCACTAAATAGAGAAATGCAAATCAAAACCACAGTGTCATGTCACCTCACCCGCATCAAAATGACTAAAATCCCAAAGTCAGAGAGTAACAAATGCTGGCTCGGATGTGGAGAAAGGGGAACACTTATACACTGTTGGAGATAATGTAGGTTAGTGGAGACAGTATGGAAAACATTATGGAAATTTCTTAAAAAACTAGAAATAGACTTTCATATGATCCAGAAATCCCACTACTGGGTACATACCCAAAATACATGAACATGTTTCATCAAAGAGATACCACCACCACTGTATTTATAGCAACACTGTTCACAAAAGCCAAATTCGGAATCAAACAAGGTGTCCATCATCAGATTAATGGATTTTAAAAGATGATATACACACCATAGGAATATTATTATGCTATAAAAAAGAATGAAATTTTACCAAATGAATGCAAATGGAAGACATCATGCTGAGTGAAATAGCCAGACACAGAAAGACAAATATCATCTGTTCTCCCTTATATGTGGAAGCTAAAATTAAAAAAGAATAAAAGAAAAACAACAAAAAGAGAAATGCCTGTGTATATTAGTACTGCTGAAAATATGCTCTTGTTATACCTTGTTTTATAACATTGTCATGCCAATGGTCAAACATGTTATATTACTACAGCTTTAATGATATGTGCTTATTTTAAAGTTTACTGTCCATGATAAGTGAAATTGCCATCTTTCTATTTGATTATTGTTTATAGTTCTTGCCTATATTACCACTGAACTAGGGTTTTCTTTCTTTTACTTGTCGATCACTTTGTTTAGGGGAGTATTAAGTCTCTGATGTAATGTTATTTTAAAAAGATAGGTTATCTCAAAGACTAAAAGAGAAAGAAAGGAGGGAAGGAAAGAGGGTAAATGGAGGCTCAAGGGACAATGGGAGGAAGGAAGGGAATATCTTTATATTATTAGAACGGTATCTATGAACTACATTCAATCTATTCTCTTTGTATTGATTCCATTAACAAAAATAAAGTATAAAAAAGAGCTTACAGGAATGGATGACACAAAGATGTGCTGTCAGTTATTGTTATTATATTATATTATGCTTTGATGCAGCACACATTCATTGAAGATATGCTATACATGAGATGGCATGTTAGCAGCAAGGGAGAGCCAGTAAGTATTTAGTGCGTATCTACTATGTGCTGGGTATATTTCAGGTACTTGGATTATATTAATGAACTAACCAGAGAAAGATAAAGTCATTATTATGCTTTTTGAACACCTTATAACATAATTCATGTACTGGTATTGCAGTCTTGCCTGGCTAATCATCATATTGGCTTCTGCTGCCAAAACCTTCCTCCAACATTCTCCTTTATCATTCTTTCATCCTTGCTGAGTAAGGCAGGTTCTCAAGCAAAGGCAAACACAAGGATCTTTATTATTTATCTATGCAGGTACTGAGTTAATAAACCTATGGATTATCTCCCATTTAATCCTCGTAAAAGCACTGTGAAATACATTCTATTTGTTAAAGTTTATTTATTTGAAAATGAGTCTCTCTCTCTCTCACACACACACACACACACACAGAAAGAGAGAGAGAGAGAGAAAGAGAGAAAGAGAGAGAAAGAGAGAGAGAGAGAGAGAGAATCCATCCACTGGTTAGCTCCCCAGATGGCTGCAATGGCCAGTGCTCGATCAGGCTGAAACTAGGAGTCAGGGGGTTCATCTGGGTCTCCACATGGGTGTCAGGGGCTCAAATACTTGGGTCAACTTCTATGGCCTTTCCCAGTTCATTAGCAGGGACCTGGGTTGGAAGTGGAGCAATCGGGACATGAACCTGGGGCCACGTGGGAAGGCAGGGTTTCAGGAGGTGGCTTAACCAGCTAAGCTAGAATGCCAGCCCTGATACACATTCTTCCACACTACTCATTTAATCTGAGAGAAAGATGAGTCCCAGGGAGGCAGAGCTGCTTGTCTAACATCCTGTGGTCAGTGCTGTGACTCCTTTGCTCGAGGAAATGGGTCATGGGACTCAGCACCCTCTCACACGACCTTCTGGAATTTACTGTTCTAGTCAGCATCCCTGACAGAGATCTGCCCACATTCTCAGATCGACAAACAGGTGTCCTTCAGGAAATGAAAAATCCAGCTCTGGGTTTTTTTCAAAGGCAAGGCAACTCTTTTTGGATTCAACACTTGCCTAAAATCACACAGTTAAGAAGTAGAAGAGCCACAATTTTCATCAAGATTTGACATAAAGCATTTCCACATGCATTTTTGTCTCTGATTATTATTAACAGCAGGAGTCAAGGTCAGGAGGAAAAGTTGGAGTGAGGTACTTCACAACTGCCACCCAAATGAAGCCTTTTCGATATTCTATTGAGATTAGATATTCAAATGTGGATGCACGGAGAGGACTGAGGGAAAATGGCAGTCAGTGTGTTTCACTACCGGAACATACGGCTGTGGTACAGCGCATGTGCCGATTTGTTATCAATGCTGTGATTATCCTTGGGACCCATTGACATTTTTGCCTTGAATGAGTTTGTTCATTAAATATTTAAAATTTTTAAAATTAAAAATTTTATAACCCTATTTTGACACATTCTAAAACTTTAAATTAAAACAAACCCCCAAAGCTCAAACTTTGAGAGGATAATCTCTTAGTGAGGAAACAAGGCAAGCAGGAATCATTAATTCTGCCGCTCCTGCCTCTGCCACATTACAGAACAAGTTACAAAGTGGGGACCACAGAGGTTTGGGGCTAACAAGGAGACAATGTCAAAGGAAGCTGTGACTCTGAGCTTCACAGATGTGAAGGGAGGGAAGGACAACGAGCAACTGGAGGCACTAAGAGAAGAAGGAAATAAAAGGAGACAGCCCCTCAGGGGATGGAGTATTAGGGAAAGTGAAGGCCAGGGAGAGGAGAAGTGTCAGACGGCTAGAAGAAAGGAGATAGTGGAGAAAAAGGAAGAAAACCTTCAAGCTATGCCATTGGTTCTGTTGAATCTCGTTTACCATCTTTTGCAGATGTTAATAAAATTAGAATGATTTGCTTGTGATTAGTGGACTTCTTGTTTTCTTTTCCTTCTAATAATGCATTGCCACAATTAGCTTGAACCATATGGGTCCACTAAATTTATAAGTATTCTGTAAATCATTCTTGAATGTAGAATAATTATGAGTAGCAGAGCCAAGGAAGAAATAGATGACCCATATATACTCAATAGCCATTCAATTCAGCTCTATAAGCATTTATTGAGCATGTACTAGCAGTGGCAGAAATAGTGTCTCTTGGAACACAAAGATAGAACTCATTTATTACCTTAAGGAATTCATAGACTGCTTTTGGTATAAAGAGAAGTTCCATCGCATTATAAGACAGTACAATAATGGAAATATTAAAAGTATATAAAAATCTTGCACTGAGCATGTGGTATAGCAGTTAAGTTGCTACTTGAGAGGCATACATCTCAACTGAAGTGCCTGATTTGAGTGCCAGCTATTCTGCTTCTAATTTGGTTTTCAATTCATGCACCAAGAGGCAGTAGATGATGCCTTCACTATTTGGGTCACTGCCACCCATGGGAGAGACCCAGATTGCATTCTGGACTCCTGGCTTTGGCCTGGCTCAGTCCTGGCTGTTGCATGTCTTTGGGGAGTGAACTGGCAGATGGAAGATCTTTCTACCTATCTCTCTTCCAAATAAAATTAAAATAAATAAATAACAAATAGGCATGTATAAGAATCCAGAGGATTGTGTAATACATTGTCTTATGTGATAGAAAATATTTCAGTGAAGTTATTAGACTTCAGAAAAGTGTTACACATTTGCAGACAATTGTACAACAGAAATATACTCATGGAAGAGCCAGAAAAAGGTGCCCAGAAAGATGTAGTATGGCATACCTGGGGACATTCTTGTATTCTTTCTAACCTGAGGATGCATTGAAATGACCGGAGCACGTGTTTTAGCATGCCACCTCCAAGGCCCCATTCTGATCCGTTGCACACTACTGAGTATAGATAGCTTTAAAACAATCTTCCAAATGAGCATGATAGATACTCATTTTTAAGTGCCAATTATTTAAGTTTCCCAGTAGATAGACATGAATTGTGGATCAGGTACAAGAATGAGAAGTCTCTGTAGAATAGCAAAATAAACCCAGACATTAAATATAGAGATCTTTAAACTGTTGTCTGCTTTGAAATGATGCAGTTACATTTCCATGTGTGTCAGATCTTGTAGTAATTCCATTTACAGCTTGAAAGCATCCAACATAAAGACATTCCACTAGAAATAGAGTTTTGCCTTCCTTTTAATTTTTTTAGAACTGCAATAATATTTTTGTGTGCCTGGAGTTCACAGCTTCATTTTAGCTTAGAAGTGGTGTATCTGTTTAGGTGTGATGGCCAGGTATATGAATAATCCCCAGATCTACTAACCTAATTATTCTCCTTCTCCACTTTCCCCATTTATACTATTTGGACAATTAACCTTTAGCCTTGCGGATTCCTTTTTCAAGTATGGTTTCCTAGCAAAATGAGGGTAAGGGACAACTTAACATGAAAACTGTTTTAAGATCAGAATATGAGACTGGCTTTAAGAATGCAGACAATGATATGGATATATTTCCCTTCCATCTCTCTTATTGGAATGTTTAGATTTTTAAGTGGACAGTCTGAAGAAGCTGAAACTAAGGCCCATGACTGATGGAGGCGACATTATTTTAATAGATAATAAATGTCACATGCAATAAGTTGACAAGTCTAATTGAGTTTTCTCTGATATTAATCAAATTAGCTGACTTGGAAAGTTTCTTAGCCTAATGAACATAGGCTGCTGTCCAAACAAGTTACCATCTAAATACGTGCAAAAATGGGCAGATGTAATGGCGTTTTACGAGAGGGGGGTTTGGATGCTTGGAAAGATGCTTCCTTTGAAAGAAGACCTTGGGGCTTTGTGTATTGTACTTGGATGTCTTTTGCAATGAGTTCTTGGAGGGTAAGGATTCTATCTCACTACACATCACTACTGTGAAGGGTCCTCAGGGCCTGTGTCTGTTGTCAAAAAGGAGGCCCCCAGGGCAGGTCTAATGAGGGAACAGATAAATGAAAACATGTTCTCAGCGATGTGCTTGGTGTTGGGAATCCATCCTAGCTTATTTTTCTGCCAACTCTCCATTGCTTGTTGAGGCCTCTAGGGAAGAATACCTTTCTTTCCTTTGTTGCCAGAGTAACATCTTTTGCTTCTCCTTGCAGATCAATCCTCTTTCTACTTTGTTTTCCCCTCTGTGCCCAGGCCCAGGTGACTGCCCTTTGTCAGCCACATCAGCAGTTTCTCTTAGACTCAGGTTTCAGGTTGGCTTGGGCCACAGATGCCCCCTCATTTTATAGTTTACAAACTACTTCTTAATATTCCTTTATTTTATTTGTTCCCAATTTTATGTTTGATTTCTCAGGACAGGAACTAGGACTGAGATCCATATTCTCTGAATGCCCATCTTTCTAGAACATCCCAGAGGCCTCTTTTTCCAAACTACCTCCACTCAAAACATTAGTCTGCTTAACTAAATTGACCAACTTTGGAAATGGCAGGCCTTGGGCTGATTGATAAACTTAGTACTCAACAGGGAGGCAACATGAATTAGTGTCATCATCAAGGCATTATGAAAAACAACATATTAACATAACATCAATACCTCATTTTAAAAAGCTTATATTTAATAGTCTTGCATTTAGCAAGCTTCACTCACTCAAATTCAATCTTCTCCTTTTCTAGTTACAGAAAATGAGAAGCTATCTTTGGCATACTGAAAAAGACATGTGGGAAGGGCAAGGGGAGTGGAAGAGAGGGAAGGAAAGACAGAAAGAGACAGAGGCATTGTTGCAGAACCAAAGGAAGTACGTTCCAGCTCTGTTTGTGTAGTATCTACCTGGTGACTAGAAACCTTTCTAGTCTCTGGGGCTCAGCACTGTCAAAATCAGAATTTTGAGTTTCATGTACAATTAGTTTATTTATCATTTTAGTACTATAAGATACTAGTACTATAAGATACTATAAGTACTAGAAGATATAGAGCAAGGATGGGGGGACTCAGTTTTTGTTTTGCCGTGTATAAACTCAGTGGCTTCTCTGAGACTCTGCTTGCTTTTTTTTTTTTTTTTTTTTTTGACAGGCAGAGTGGACAGTGGGAGAGAGACAGACAGAGAAAGGTCTTCCTTTTGCCGTTGGTTCACCCTCCAATGGCGCCGGTCCGAAGCCAGGAGCCAGGTGCTTCTCCTGGTCTCCCATGTGGGTGCAGGGCCCAAGCACTTGGGCCATCCTCCACTGCACTCCCTGGCCACAGCAGAGAGCTGGCCTGGAATAGGGGCAACCAGGACAGAATCTGGTGCCCCGACCGGGACTAGAACCTGGTGTGCCGGCGCCGCAAGGTGGAGTATTAGCCTACTGAGCCGCGGTGCCGGCTCTGCTTGCTTTTTAAAATGGAAATAATAATGTGCCTTCAATAGGAATGTGTGACGATTAAAGAAAGTAGCATTCAAAAGTTCAGAGCTCTGCTTGTCACATTTTCTCCAGCTTATACCTTCAAGTACTCCCCCAGATGTCTCATACAGTATATTGCACTCCTACAAAATGCATGCAAGTTTCCATAATAGGTAGATGACTTAGGGGAAACTTTTCCAACACTCCCTGTGAAGAGTCAGGACCTCCCTTGCACCTGTTCCACTCCCATCTCCTCTTAGCAGTCCTTGGCACCCAACCTTAGCCATATTAAAGAACTTCCATCTAGATTTAGTAGATATTCTTGGCAAGTTTGCTTCCTGGAAGGGACCTACAGAGTTCTCTTGGCTCCTGCTGCCTCGGTGCTTCAGACTGGAAAGCATGATCCCATCGTTAGCTATTTGAGACCGGTTTTGGTTTTAAGCTAGTCTTTTTCCTGGAGCTTACAGGCTCGTCAAATTTAAAGGGGATATTTTGTGATAGTTCGATTTGAAAAGGGATTCATCTGTGAAATTGCTGCGAGCTCCTTCTGAATTTACTTGATGCTTCTATCAGTAACATTCCCATTTCACTGTTGTGCAGTCTCCAGTCTCACAGTGTTCCTCAGTGTTCTCTGAGTATTCAGCGCTCATAAAATTTATGTATAATTCAGTCATAAAGGGAGCCAGAGTTGCAGCAGGGGAAGCCTTCTAGGTCTGCATTTGATAGACCCCAGAAGTTACTATATTTTTACCTGGACCCAAAGATAATAAATCTAATCCTGTTTGAAAATGGTCTTAATGCTACTGAATGGGAACATTAACTGTGTGAACTTAGTCAAATTTCTTAATGGGCCTGGGATTCTGTTTCATTGTAAAGTGAGGAAAATAAAATCTGCCTCCTGGGGTTATTGTGACGATTCCATGGGTCATTCATTGATATAATAAATTGTATCACACCACTTCCCTATGCCTGACTTTGAACTCAGTGCTGGAAACACAGAAACTGGTGAGAATTTGTTCCAGCCTAGTGGGATCTCAAAATGTAGAGAGGAAGGGGTGGGTGTCCTGGCATAGCAGATTAAGTTACTGCTTGGGATGCACCCATTCCTTATTGGTGCTGGTTTGAGTCCCAGCTACTTTCTTTCCAATCCAACTTCCTGTTAAAGCACCTGTGAAGGCAGTGGAAGATGGCCCAAATGCTTACGTTCCTGCCACTAATGTGGGAGACCTGTATGGAGTTCCAGGTTCCAGGCTTCAGGCTGGCCCAGTCATTGCTGTTGTTGGCATTTGGGGAGTGAATCAGCCGATAGACGATTTCTCTCTCCCTCTCTATGTCTTTCCCTCTCCCTTTGTCACTCTATCTTTCAAATAAATAAATCTTTAAGAAATCTAGAGAGGGAGAAAACCAAACAGTGGGATCATCAGGACCCCTGGGATGAGTTTTGTGATAAAAGAAGTAAAGGCTGTGCATGCTGTAAATGACTGACATTTCACACCATCCCTGTTCAGCCCTGTTGATGTACACAGATTCTGGTGTTAGCTTGCTAGCCAGCATTGGAATCCATGTACTACTGATGTGCATTTGCAGTTATTTACCTCTCTATACCCAGTTTGCCAAGAAATGAAAGTGGCATAGTGATGATTTCTGCCTCAATGTCTACCAAGAAGATTAAGTAAAAGTTTCCTGTCCCACTTACTGGGACTAGAAAGCATTCTACTTATGCAGCTACACCATTCATAATTATGATTAATCATTATTATATATATAATGATATTAATATTTATAATGGTTAACACTCAAAACAGTGCTTACTATGTGTTGGGCACTGTTGTGAACATTTTATACTTTCCATTCATTTTTAACCTGCACAGCATTCTTAAATTGTCATTACAATAATTCCCATTGTATAGATGAATGATCAGTGTTACAAGTTACGAGATTAGGAAGCAGTGGAGCCTGGATACCATCCTAGGAAGTATGATCCTGACATGTATGCACTTGACTACTTCCCCAAAATAGAATAAACAAGATAATACAAGAGATTTCTCTCCAGAAACTTTCTAAATGGTTGGGGAAACACAGTAGGCATCCTTGTTTCAGGTTGTGGCTTATAGAAGGGAACACAAAGGAAAGAGAAAAGGGGAATCCTTTCTCACTCTACTGTGCATCAGCCTCAGACTCAACAAAACAGTAGCAATGGTTAGATGATCAGAATTACTAAACATTGACATTTTCCACAAATACAAGCACCCTTTCAAAACATCATGGGGAAATACAATTAAAATTTGGATTGTGGCATAGCAGGTAAAGCTACTACCTGCAACACTGGCATTCCATATGTGTGGCAGTTCGAGTCCCAGCTGCTCCACTTCTGATTCAGCTTCCTGCTAATGAACTGGAAAGGCAAGAGAGGATGGCCCAAGTGCTTGGGCTCTGCCATCCACGTGGGAGACCTGAATGAAACTCCTGGCTCCTGGCTTTGGTGATGTGGCCATCTGGGGAGGGTATCAGTGGATGGAAGATCTTTCTATGTCTCTTCCTTTCTCTGACTTCCCCACAAAAAGAAATACATTTTTTTAAAAAAAGTTGGGATTATTTTGGTGCAAGAATTTTTTAAATTGATGCATACGGGATCTCCAAAAAGTGCATGGGAAAACTATGCATGAATTTCAAACTTTTTATATGAAAATAAGCTTACCTTTTAGACTCATCTTCCCACACCCTATTTCAGATCCTCTAATACTTGTAAAAGCTTTATAAGAGGTCGCAGGCTTTGCACTGGTAGATTAGAAAACACAAGTGGCGTTTACACTAATATAGGTACTGAAACACCAGCTGAGTCCATGAGTCCATGGTCTAGGTGTGCTCCTATTCTCTGGTTCTCTGGGCTTCCTGCTGCTTTGTGAGGGATCCTCTACTGCCTAGGTGTTACGAGACAATGTATGATGAGTGGATCCATTCACCTGTAATCTCATGTCTTATTGCCTTTGGCTCTAACCATAAGAGCTGTCTGTTAAATGCATTTTGAATTAAATTACATTTAAAAACCAAGGAAAATGCTAGTTTATAATGATGAAATATTTATATGCCATCAAATTCTGTAAGGTCTTTATTTGATGGCTTAAAAATCTGTCATGGAATAAGTATAATTGATAATTTCTTCTAAAATAATACTATGCAGTTTGGAAGCGGTACAAGTCAACTTGCAACGTATGAACAGTTTGAAATGAATGTTCACTTTCAGCCATTTTATTAAGTTGGCTAGAAATCAATCTAATTCTCCCTCACCCCAAATCTTTTTAAAATAATGTTTTTCTTTGTTAAGGCTGAGAGGAATGGGGAAATAACTGGATCTTCAGGGAGGTGGCAAAGGCCAAGTGCTGGATCTTTCAGGCTTGGAGACAAATGGAAGTAACAGTTCTATTTTGTAAAAAAAAATTGGTGCCTAACATTTTTGCTTCTGCTGAGTTCTGATATATGACCTGGTTTTGGTTAGGAAGGCAGTCTAGTGCAGTGTGAGGTGTGCCCTGATGATGGATTTTTGAATGCTACTTTCCCATCATGCACCTCTTACCAGTGTGGTAACCTTGTTCAGGTCAGCCAACAACTTTCCATGTCCTCACTACATGCAACCAGCACATCCTGTGCACCATGAATACAGCAGTGGACCTGTTGACCTAGTTTGATCCTTGTCCTCATGGAGTTCACAGTCCAGCAGACCACACGCAGTTGCCCCTCTAAACCTTCACATTGCTGTGCGGGAAAGAAAGTATACCACTATGTGAGACTGTGCAAAGGGGTTCTGGAAAGCATATGTCACGTGGTATGTAAATTCTCCTTCAGTCTTTTCTGACTCACTTCCTTCCACCCATTTGGCTCTGTGTCTGGAAACCTGCTCTTTCCCCCTCAGTCCGCTATGCTGGCTCTCCTCTGTGCTTGATGCTTCTTAGGTACCCAGGTCCTGATTTTAAATCCACCCCTGGATCCATGCTTCCCCTAACTTCAGTTTCTCCCTGGAGCCTTCCTCTTCTCAGTGGCCCATTGTGCTCACATGTGCTCCTTTTCTTCTGACTGCCCAGGGGCTCCCAGTCTGTGTACTTAAGACATGCCCCAGTGTCTCATGCCACCCTTCTACATTTAACACCTTCTCTGGGTTGCTTCCCTACCCAACAGTCCTGGGACAAGGACTGAGACCCTTCTTAATTCTCCTTTTATTTGGGGCTGGAACCTCTTGAGCCTGAAGTGTCCAACTTTCGCACTTGACTCTCAGAGGGATCTCAGGTCCTCCAGGCATGTGACTCTGAAATTTTCAGCCACAGAAGCAAGAAGCACCTGTAGATATCAGTACTCATGTTGAATCATGAAATTCTAGGAAGCTGTTAAGTGGTTAGTTAGGAAAACCACAGAGTAGTATTGAGGTTCAATCAAACTATCTAGATCTGTGAAATTGTCCAGAACATTTCAGAGCTTAAAGGATTCCAGACCAATCATGGGGTACTTAGTGGGGTCTGTAGCTAGGGCAGACTCTGAAAGTCCAAAGCACACTTTGTAGGAAAGTGAGGAGCAGTAGTCTGCGTTCAGTTATAAGAGAGTTCATTCGTTTTCACACTCCGTCCTGTTTGCTCATTCATTCATTTGCTCTCAACAGATATTTGTTCAGTTTCTACTCTCCGGGTGTGGCCTATAATGTATAAGGTAGACTCTGGACAGCCAGGTTTCTTTCTGGGCCATTACCCTGACCCTTATGGTATACTCAAATCCTAATCAGAGCAAGAGATAATACCCACAGATACAAATGTGTGCATAGGATAAGATCAGTAAGTCTGCTAATGGACTAATGATCAAGGGTGATATCTTAAGTAACATGGACATGAAAACATTGCTTGTTTATTTCCTCCCAGGTAGACAAAGTGAGGGTTTCTCAACCTCAACACCACTGGCATTTTGGGCTGAACAGTCCCCATGGGGGACTGTCCTGTGCATTGGGGAATGTTCAGTAACAACCCAGATGCCAAAGAACTCCCTCGCTCCCCCACATTTGTGACAATCAAAAGTGTCTCCAGACTCGGACAAATATCCCCTGAGCACTGTGGATGCTAATGCTTTTGTGGCCATTTTCTTCTTCATGTCAATCCAAACTGGAATCACCAGTTGCAGAAGGTACATATCCTTTGGATTCAATGACCATAATAACCAAATCCCATCATATCTGTTCCCAGAAGAGGGAATTCTAAAAGTCTGCATTATAACATCTCAGGTATGGCACTCAGATTTGGATCCCCCATCCTCACTGATCAGAAAGAAATCAGAACATAATAATGGCTTCAGAAAGAGAGCGGGAGTGGGAACCCCGCATTCTAACTGTGACTTGTGCCAAATTACAAATCCTTGCTTCTCCTTGGTTTCCTCATTTGTAAGTGAGTCTTAGAATGGCTGCCTTGCAGGTTACAGCTGCAGAAGCCTTTGCTATGAGACTTAGTGATATGACCTGTGTAAAGTATCATGAAGTGATACTCATTGTCATTCTGATCAATAATTTGTGATCTATATTTAAGTCTTTCACGGCCAGCGCTGTGGCTTAATAGGCTAATCCTCCGCCTGCAGCGCCGGCACACCAGGTTCTAGTCCCGGTCGGGGCACCGGATTCTGTCCCGGTCACTCCTCTTCCTGTCCAGCTCTCTGCTGTGGCCCGGGAAGGCAGTGGAGGATGGCCCAGGTCCTTGGGCCCTGCACCAGCAGGGAGACCAGGAGAAGCACCTGGCTCCTGGCTTAGGATCAGCGTGGTGCGCCGGCCGCAGTGGCCACTGTGGGGTGAACCAACGGCAAAGGGAGACCTCTCTCTCTGTCTCTCTCTCTCACTGTCCACTCTGCCTGTCAAAAAATTAAAAAAAATATATATTGAAGTCTTTCACAAGTTTGAGCTCTATCTGAAAGTTACTGGATTTCTGAGGCTGCCAAAATAAAGTTGTCCAATTTTTTTCATGTATATATTTAAAGATGGTTTTTGTAAGATTGCCCCCCACCCTCCACCCTGCACCCCCCACCTCAGGTAGCTTAAAAGCTCCTGCAACACTTAGAAGTCAAAGTTGTTGTGGAGATAGCCCCAAATCCGGCCATATCTGTACCCTGTGGGTGCTACTGTCTCTTTGGAGCCTGTGGCTCAGGGATCATCACTGGCTCAAGCCAGCAGTTGAACTGGCTGTAGTCCAGCTCAGGGAACAGAGTTCAGGTAGGTTGTCAGCAGCACTGGGCTCTCAGCACAGACAGAATGGAGAGAAATACAAGTGTGTTGCTGTGGAATAGATTCTGGATTTAGCCTGGCAAGTCCTAGGCTCAGATCTTAACACTGTTGATTACTCTCTCCATGGCCCTGTGTAAGTCACTTCACCCCTCAGGTCTCCATGTTCTTGTTGGGTGAATGGGTATGGTAATGAGAATAACTCCCATGCTATAGACTTACTAATATAATAAACAATATATTGGTGTTCTTGAATTATTTTTTACTTCCAATAGTTGTTTTAGTGCTGTTGATACAAAACGTGATTTTGTATTCCTTGCTAAGATCATTTTGCAAGTAGCAAATACTACCAACACGGTCTTTGCAGAAAGGTAGATTTGAGAGAGTACTAAGTGCATTCTTTTGACACACCTCCCTGAACTGCCTGTGCCACATTGCTGTAAGTAGAAGCGCCAAGCATAAACATCCCTGGCACTCACCACATACTAGAGCTTTGAGAAAAGGGAAAGAATAATTAATTGAATTTTTTTCATTTCTATCCATTTATTCAATCATCTTTCCCCATCTAACAAAATTTGTATGGAAGACCCAGAGATGATTTTCTCAGTAAATTCTCAGCACAGGTCCACCCAACAAAGCCTAAGGATTTGCTAAAGCTTATCACCCCCAAGTATTTCCTCTTGCCTGAATCCTGAGTGCTGTTGCAAAATGCTTGCTAAAGAAATATGAATACGATAATTACCTACTTCCATTTCCAAAAAGCCTTGATGGTAAGACAGAACTCTCTGACTCAATAACTTTGTACACATTGTTTTCTCCTGGTGGGATGGGATAACAATAATTTCCAGTTTTTAGATGCATGCTATCAAGAAGATGTTAATTGACATGAGAGCATCTTATCAGTTACTATCCCTAGAGCAAGTTTTAAAAACAGCATATTTGGCTGGCGCTGCGGCTCACTTGGCTAATCCTCTGCCTGTGGCGCCGGCACCCTGGGTTCTAGCACTGGTTGGGGTGCCGGATTTTGTCCCGGTTGCTCTTCTTCCAGTCCATCTCTCTGCTGTGGCCCGGGAAGGCAGTGGAGGATGGCTCGGGTCCTTGGGCCCTGCACCCGCATTGGGGACCAGGAGGAAGCACCTGGCTCCTGGCTTCGGATCGTTGCTGCATGCTGGCCATAGTGGCCATTTGGGGGGTGAACCAATGGAAGGAAGACCTTTCTCTCCGTCTCTCTGTCTCTCTGTCTCTCTGTCTCTCTCACTGTCTAACTCTGCCTGTAAAAAAAAAAAAAAAAAAAAAAAAAAAAAAAAAAAAAAACAAACCAGCATATTCAACAAGGATGATTTGAATGAGTCTCACCAAGGGTATCATTCAGAATTGGAGTTCTCAGGAACTGAGATGTTGGCCAGCCGCTCACAGACAAGGTGAGACATCACTTTTGTGAAGATAAAGATACTGTCTGATCCCTATCTCGCTTGCCTCCTCCTCTGAATCAGGCTGACATCTCTGCGTCACCTTGCTAATCCTGCCTTAGCAGAGACTGTCAGCTCCGCTGTAATTCACAGATGGCCCAGGTTGGAGGGTGCACTGCAGACCTCATAGAAGAACCAGGCGATTTCTTTCCTTTGAATGCTTGGCCCTTTGTCAAAAATAGGAATTTAGAATAATTGTATGCACCATTCCCTAGATATTTTCCTCATAAAGTCAGAACCACATCTCATCTATCTCCTGTACTAAACATGTGAAAACTGAGGCCAACCCCTGGTGGGTGTCCTATATCTGGTCAGACAGAACTGGATCATGTCTGGAACAGGAATGAAAGTTGGTCTTGACCCTCTCTTTCCAGTGCTGCCACAGTGAGGCTACATCTCGTCCTGTATTCTAGAGTATATGGGTTCCCTGTGGCCCTCCTACTCTCTGAATCCCCATACATATACACTCATATCCCCTGGATTAATACAGAGAAATGAGTCTTTTGGTAAGGCTCAAGTCCATGGCCATTACCCATTTATCCCGAAGTGAAGACTGATATGAGGAAGAGGAGGATCTAGTAGATAGGTCAAAATTTGCTCTAGAGGATTACTCAACTATTTAAGATAAAATAAATAATTTATTAGTTAATTGGAGAGAGTGAAAGAGAGAGAGAGAGCACAACAGAGGGGGAGGGGGAGGGAGTTCCCACCTGATGGTTCCCCTCCAAAATGCCTGTAATGTCTTCAGGTAGTAACTCAATCCAGGTCTCCTACGTGGATGACAGGGACCCAACTACTTGAGCCAGCTCTGCTGCCTTCCAGGGTGCACATTAGCAGGAAGCTAGAATACGGGACACAACTGGGTATCAATCCCAGGCACTCCAAACTTGGATGCAGGCATCTTAACTGTCAGGCCAAATGACTGGCCCAGGGTTATTCCATTTTTTAATTCTTTTTTTTTTTTTTTTTTTTTTTTTTGACAGGCAGAGTTAGACAGTGAGAGAGAGAGAGGGAGACAGAGACAGAGAGAAAGGTCCTCCCTCAGCTGGCTCACCCCCCAAATGGCTGCCAAGGCCAGTGCGCTGTACCGATCCAAAGCCAGGAGCCGGGTGCTTCCTCCTGGTCTGTCATGTGGGCGCAGAGCCCAAGTACCTGGGCCATCCTCCACTGCCTTCCCAGGCCACAGCAGAGAGCTGGACTGGAAGCAGAGCAACTGGGACAGAACCGGTGCCCCAACTTAGACTAAAACCCGGGGTGCTGGTGCTGCAGCTGGAGGATTAGCCAAGTGAGCCGTGGCGCTGGCCTTAATTCTTTTATATTATTGGCCACAAGAATTAAATATATTTCTACTTACCTATCATCTGGGTTATTTAGATATAACAGTAAGTTTCTCATGTAATGCATTGGATGATTCTCATAGCCCTTTACCCAGAAAGATATGTTGTATAGAATTTTTCTCTGCCCCAGATATATGGTGAAATTTTTCTGTTTTGTTGTTATTCATTTGTTTATTTTCTTGCCTTATTTTATTGTACTCCAGAGATGCCTGCTGGAATGGAGCAGGACTAAGAGAGTGTGGAATCAATAGATCAATGAATGGCATGTAGCAATCTTTGCAATGTGTGTGCTGTGCAGTGCAAAAGCCAGCAGATAAGGGCAGGAGTGTTCATGGCAACTGGAGGTGAAGGGTGGGGAGTAGACACATTTTATAATGGAAAGGCAGTGTAGTAGGGATCATGGGCTGAGGTTCTGTACTTCAGATGCATCGCCTCAAGTCTGGTCTAGCTTGCTCTTAGCTATGTGAACCTGGGAAAGTCATCCAATATGATGGAGTTCTCTTATTCATCTCTTAAAAAGATATGATAATAATACCTACCTCCTAGGAGTTCATGAGGATTTAAACAAGATAATGTGTGGAAAACACTACAGTGCCAGGCATACAGGAAGCACTCAACAAGTGCTGTCACTTTAAAGCCATTTTAATCAAAATATGCAGAAAATATACTAATGTTGTTTCCTTTCCTTCAAAACAAAACAGAAACTTGTGACTTTACTTAGAGTAAGGATTAACAAAGATACTTTTGAAAGATGGGCTAAACTGTACATAGATGAGGGACTCATGGATATAGATCTGCATGGAAGGCAGGCTGCTGAATTAATGACTACCTTTCAGCAGGCTCACGTATATTATGCCACTTAAGAAAAGTAGGGTAACCTATTCATTTCCCCACCTTACAAGTGAAATTACTGAGGTTCCATTTTACACGGGCACTGAATGATAGATGAGGAATTTTAGCCAATATCCCTGCGTCTCTGTCATCTTTTTCTATCCTCAAGGTGTTCTGAGACAGAAGGGCAGGAGGTGAGGTGAGGTACAGGTGCGAAGCAGCTTGAAGACAGAGATGAGGGGCACTGAGGGGGCAGGCTGTGGATAGCCCCTATCTCCACAGGAAGTGAGTGAGAAAAAGCCATTTGTTCAGAATACAGAGTACGAAATAAGAAAGGGACTGGCTGTTCAGCAGTGGGGAGAATGGAATTCAGAATCATTGCTGGGGCAAATTTGAATGGGAATTACCATGAGATGGGGGACAGTCTTATCTGGAACATTCCTTGGAATCTCTTCATCCATGTTTTTTAATAGCTCCACTTCTAATGAAAAGGGCATCTTTGCTACCAAGCACCATTCAAAGTTATGTGAACGGCACTTGCATAGTATGGGGTGAGCTCCCTCGTTCTCGGAGCCAGAGGGGCAGAAGCATCCTGAGTGGCCTCTTGGCTGGAGGAAGACTGCCTGCTCCTGTGGGCTTTCCCTGAGGCCTCATCCACAGTCTGGAAGGTTGGCTCTCAGGTCTGTCCTTGGTCTTGGGAGGCTGTAATAAAACAGTACTGGTGTCCATTCCTGTAGTCATTTATCTACTCAGCAAACATTGATTTGGCACTGACTGTCTACAATGAGTTTTGTATTTCTCATCTCATTTTCATCTCAAACTAGCATGGCACATGGATACTTTATTCACATTTTATAGCTAAGGTAATGAGTTCGAACAAGTCAGGTGACTTGGTTGTACCAGATTAGCATCAGGGCTCTGACCCCACTGTTGCCTGCCTGCCATGACTCTGTCTTGTCTCCTGTTCTGTAATGGCTGGTTGTCCTATTCCACCTGACCTCCAAGGAACCCACATGGACAGCTTCTACTGAATTCATTCCTGCAGGCCAGGTAATCATAGTGCAGATTCTACAGGACAGCTGGGAACAGACACATCCTTTTATCACCATGGCCTCCATCTTTCATTGCTCTCTCATGTATAAGGTATTTCCACATTCTGAGCCCTGGGGGAACCTCCCAGGCTGACTTGAGTGGTTTCCATCGCTGAGAATTATTACAGTAATTAATTAATTACAACCTCCGTTAATTTGGCATCCATTTGCCTCTTTACAATTTGAGTCTTGCTGTGGGGCTTTTGGGTGAGTTTTTAATATAGAGTTTGTGACTTTATCTACAAGGCAGTTTTTCCTTTCCACTGCATCAAAAATACTACAATCCTGGGACATGAGAAGGTAAATCAGAAGAAAATCGCCTCTTTCCGCCCTTTCTTTCCAAGTCTGTTTTTTTTTTAACTACTTCTGAGATGAGAGACTCAGAATTACTTAATAAAATAAAAATTAGACTGACCTTTCCAGATAAATCCTAACTGAGTGAGAGAGAATGAGAGCGAGAGTAAGAGTGACAGAGAGAGAGAGAGAGAGAGAGAGAGAGAGAGAGAGAGAGAGAGAGAGAATGGATGGGATAATAAGAAGGGGAAATGGGGGTAGATAAGGGAAAGGGTAGTCCTATGAGGGCTTCAAATTGCCTCCTTGCTTCTGGCCTTTCCTTAACTAATCTCCAGAGGGATCTGTCCTAAAACATAAACATGATTAGTCATGTTCCTTCCCTGCTCTATTAACCACTGATAAGGTCCAGACTTCTCTGCTTGATAAGCCCAGCCTTTGCAAACCCAACCCCTCCACCTACTCTCCCTGTCTACTCCAGCTCTGGCTCTTTGTCCCCACAATCCTACCCTTCATCCATGCCAAAGAACGCACCCCCTTTCCAGGAAAGTCTTCCAAGAGCCTGAACCTGGAAAGCTCAATTGCCCCCTGAACTGACAAGTTCTGATGCATCCTTCAAGCTCACTGCAAACACCACACACTTAGAATATCCTGGTGATTGCTCCAGATTTCGTCAGTCCTTTACTAAGGACTTCACTGAATCATATGTACTGCCAATGTGGCTAAAACCTCATGGGACTCTAGAGCCTAGGGAGATTCCTGACGCCATAAACAAGAGTGTCAAATTGTTAAGTCAACAACAGGAGTCACTGTGTACTTACTCCTCATGTGGGATCTGCCCTTAATGTGTTGTCCAATGTGAAGTAATGCTATAACTAGTACTGAAACAGTATTTTACACTTTGTGTTTCTGTGTGGGTGCAAACTGATGAAATCTTTACTTAATACATACTAAATCGATCTTCTGTATATAAAGAGAATTGAAAATGAATCTTGATGTGAATGGAATGGGAGAGGGAGCGGGAGATGGGAGGGGTGCGAGTGGGAGGGAAATTATGGGGGTGGGGAGCCATTGTAATCCATAACTGTACTTTGGAAATTTATATTTACTAAATAAAAGTTAAAAAAAAAAACCTCATGGGACATGGGACATTCCCTTGTCTGTCCACCTTAATGGTCTCCATGATGGGCAGTGTGCTGGGTGCATCAGAGAGAGCCATCTTCAGTCCTCACAGTGACACTGACAGGTGTTGGTTCTCGTGTCCCATCGCAGAGGAAGCAATGTAGGCTCATGTAGGTGCAGCACTTTGTCCACCGTCACCACTGGAACCCCAAGTTGGAATTAGAACACACACCTGTCTGGATCCAAGGAGTTACTCAGTTCTGTTCATCACAATGGCCTCTCAGATACATTCTCCTTACCTGGTGTTTCACTGCCCATTCCCTGTGTGATTAGAAGCTGTTCTCTTGCAACCCTGGAATCAATGAAATCATTCTCCAGTTTTCCCAGCAGTAGAATAATTATGGGTGAAGATGGAAAGATTAGAAAAAAAAAAGCCACAAGATTTTCTTCCCTCTGCATCTGTTTAACAATAACAACAATACAAATTATTATTAACTGAGCCTTGATAATCAAGTTTAAGTGTCAGTTGGCTGGGCCATGGTACCCAGATATTTGGTCAAACATTATTGTAGATATGTGTATGGATATGGCTTTTGAGTGATATGAGCATTTATTTTATTAATTTTTAAAATTTATTTGAAGGAGGGGAGAGGGGTGGAGGGAGGGAGGCTGCTGCCTGGATTTCTCCCCAAATGGCTGGAACAGCTGAGTCTGGTATAGGCTTAAACCAGGAGCCCAGAGCTCCATCTGGGTTTGCCACATGGGTGGCAGGGGCCCCAGTACTTGGGCCATTCTCCACTGCTTTCCCACTCACATTAGCAGGAAGCTGGATTGGAAGTGGAGCAAATGGCACTCAAAACAATGCCCTCATATGGGATGCTGGCATTGCAGGCAGCAGCTTAGCTCTCTGCTCCACAACACAGGCCCTGAGATTAATATTTAAATGAGTGGACTTTAAACAAGGCAGATTATTCTACATAAGGTGTGGGCTCACCAATCAACCAAAGGCCTTAATAGAACAAAGCCAAATCTCCATGAGTAAAAAGATACTCTACCACCAGATGACCTCTGGCCTCAGATTATAATTTTTCCCTGTGTCTGCAGATTGCTAGTCTAACCTGCAGATTTTGGATTTGCACCTTTATAATCACTACAACCATGTGAGCCAATCCCTTAAAGTATATTTCTCTCTATCTCCCTGTCGGTTGCAAACTCCAGGTGTTCAGGTTCCTTATATAAACGTCATAATATTTACATACATATGCATATATATATGTCCTCCCACACACTTTAAAGCATCTCTATATTACTTAAAATAACTAATACAATGTGAATTCTGTCAAAA
The DNA here is from genome assembly GCF_051225735.1 of Oryctolagus cuniculus. Classification (NCBI taxonomy): domain Eukaryota; kingdom Metazoa; phylum Chordata; class Mammalia; order Lagomorpha; family Leporidae; genus Oryctolagus; species Oryctolagus cuniculus. Next base: position 71,130,963 of record NC_142867.1, read on the forward strand.
TAGGTGGCATTCTACATTTTTTAGGGAATAATGACAAGAAAAGCTGGGTGTATGTGTTCAGTAAAGATGCAATTTTTTTCTCCCAATATTTTTGAGCCATGGTTGATTGAATCCACAGAGGCAGAACACACAGACAGGGAGGACTCAATTTATGTGTGTGTGTGTGTGTGTGTAGACACATACACACATATCTTGTTGGTTCTGTTTCTCTGAGAACCCTGATATAGGCCTGTACTGCATTCTAGAGAGTATACTACGCTCTTTATATTAAGCCTTCTGAAATTCATTTGTGGTAAAATCACTAGGATCTTGTCAGAATGAAAGTTCTCAGTCTCCCTAGAGCAGCTTGAGAGTCTTTACTTGCTGCCACCCCAGGTGAGGCCGGTGTTGCTATGCAGGGGACTCCGCTGTGTGTAACCGTGGTTTAGAGCACCTCCCGAGGGAAGAGATGGCCTGAGTTCAGCGCTGACATTAGTAGAGTTAGCCTCCTTATGATTCAGTCTCCATGCTCTCAAAATCAAGATGGTAAGAGTACCCTCCCCCCAATTTATTCCAGGACCACTGTGAGGATCACACGATAGTGTATGTGTCCTCAGAACTGAGCTGGCACACTACACACACACATTAAGAACCTAGCATAGTTTTCTATTGTTGCTTCTTCAAAACCACCAAGTGATGATCGACAGGGGTTAGAGGTAGGAGGAGGACATGATTTTATCGAGGGTACTCTGCCAATGTCTAGAGTTCTTGTTATCACCACTGGGCAGTAAGGTGTGCTCCCAGCATCCAGTGAGTAGAGACAATGGATGCTGCTATGCATACTACTGTGCACAAAGTAGATACTACAACACAGAATTATCTGTTCCAAATGGCAACAGTGCCAAGGTTGAAAACCCTGCAATAACCCCACAAGTAGGGGATTCTCACTCCCAGAGTCCAGGTGAAGGCACGGAGATGCAGGGCTGTAGCCAGCATTAGCAACAAAGACCAATTTTATGTGAACATATGGACCCGAGGTGAATGCCATGGGGCCTCCGGAGACAGTGTGCGTGAGGACAACACACCCATATGTTCACATGATCTGACTTCCATCTTAACATCTATGCCTGTAACTGAGTTTTGAATCAAGGCTTTTGAATTGGAATTGGAAGTGGAACCCACAGAAGAACATTCCTTCATGAGCCAGTAGAATCAAACACCACTCGGGGAATTCAAATCCCCTCAGACAAAGTCAGTGTGCTTACTGTTTACTAAGAAAATGAAAAGCCACTTGGATTAAAGTGTGAGATTCAATGTATATTTCAAGGCTGGCACAAACGAACAGGAGTTTATTATTATGAATATACTATCCATGCTTATAGTTTGGGTGATAGTTCTTTTTCTGCTTATTACTTTCAGCTTATTTGTGCCTTTGGCTTTAAAGTATGTCTGTGATAGATATAACAGAGTTGCAGTTTGCTTTTTCTAGTCTCATCTAACAATCTCTCTTTAGAATGGAGCATTTAGCCTATTTCCTTACAATGCAATTTCAATGTGACTGTAGGTAGCCTTACTTTTTTTTTTTTTGATTTATCTAACCTATTTTCATGGTTCCTTCTTTCTGCCTTCTTTTTCTATTAGTTGAGTATTTTTTTAGTATTTTGTTTTAGTTGCTTTTCTGTCTTTCTAAATATGTATCTTTCATATTTTTACTGCTTGCTCTAGGGATTACCTACAAATCTGAAATGAATACCTATGTAATTAATAACATTTAATGTCTCCAGCTGAAAGATAACAACTTTTTTCATAAGTGTATTTCTTTTGCTTGAGTACATTTCCTTTAACTCCCCCATCCTTAGCACAATTATCCTTTCTTAAGCAGTCCTATGTATAAAAGAGACAGAGAGAGAATCTGTCTATGAGGCCGCCAGGATGCTGCGGTGGTGGTGCTGCTCCATGTACCAACCCAGCATGGGCACTGCCTGGGCCTTCCTATTACCCTCCAGAGCACAGCAGTGCATCCAGCTTGCATTCCTCCTGCCCTCTGCTGCACTTGTATTTTATCACTAAAATTGTATTTCCAGTCCTGTTTGCTGCCCGTGGGGTGTTGGCTCACAGGGATAATTCTATTTGCTCAAACACAGCAGTCCAGAAAACTCAAAGGTTTTCCTGCCACACTAAACAGATGAGGAAACTAAGGAAGAGAAAATGAAACAGCTAATGTCACCGAGATAGCATAGCGGAGCCAGGACTCACAACAAGGTCTGCTACATGCACATTTAGGATCAGCCAGGAGTTGTGATGGTAAGCTCAAGACTATGAGCTCTTCAAACAGAAACTGTTTGTTAGTGATGTTTTCCAAGGGCTTGGAACAGCATTAGTCATTTAGTAATTGCTCAATAAAAACTCACTGAATTTAGAATCTTAGTTATCTTCCATAACACCACAGTAGAGCAAACCATGATTCTCATTGCTGCCTTTCCCAGGGATAGTAGGGACCAGGACTAAATGAAGTCACCTTCAAACTTGGCATGGGATCTGACTCCACCACTGTGCATTCTAGAAACCCTCAGAGTTTTAACAGTTTTAATAGCCTGGAATAGGGAACCAATAACCCCTGCTATTCAGGAGAGTGTGAAATTAAGTTTAAGTATATGCGTGTGGAAGCATGCGATTGGCACTTGATAAAAACTTCCTTTTATTGTTCTCCAAACCCTTCTCTGTCAGCACCTAGCCAGGCGTGCCCTGTACAGCTAGGCAGGCTCTTCGCACATGACTCCCAGGGATGCCATCCACATCACAGCCTTTGTGAGTAGTGACGCTGCACTTGTTCAGGGAACAACCTGTATGGCATTTCTGAATCTCGCACAGTAACCACAGCACGCAGAGAACATGGTAAGCAGTTCTCAAGTGAACCATTCATCATTCAATGAAATAGTGACATATGGATTTATTGTACTCTAAAACTGGACCTATGCCAGAAACAGTTTTTAAGTGTAACAAGTGTTCACCCAGAGTCAATTCAATAACTCCACCATCAAGTACATGCCCATCCCTGTGTTAGGCATCAAAGGAAGGGGAATTCAAAACATGGTTCTCATTCACGACTCCATAGAAACTCCCACTGGGTCCCCACCAGGGACTTCCAAGTTACCACATCCATCAGTCACTTCTCCTTTCTGATTTTTGTTGGCCTCTCAGCAATTTTGAAGTCTTTCCTTATTGAGAACCACGTTTTTCTATTGCATTTTTGTTTTTTCTCCTGCCTCAATGCTGGCTCTTTCTCAGTCTCCTCTGCTGGCTCCCTGATGTAATGGACATGGGGCGTGGTCCAGGACTCAGTCCTGGAATCCTTTCTATCTACACCTTCTCTCTAAATCAGTGGTTCACAACCTTGGCAGGATATTAGAGAAACGCAAGGAGCTTTTAGTAATACAGATGCTCAGGCTGCACCTGAGACCAATTACACAGAAATTCCTGAGGGTAGGGCTGACAGCACTGTGTCTGAAAAGCTCTGCAGGTGGTTCCCATGTGGAGCTGAGGCTGAGAACCAGTGCCTGGGTGATCCAGTTCATTCCACAGCTTAAAACACCATCCATATGCTGCTGATTCCCAAAGATGATTCCAACCTTAGAATTTCTAACTCTGACTCCAGCACTGACACCCGTCTCTGGCTCATTCCATGGACTCCTGGCTTGTTTAGTACTTGCGCTAGCTTTTCAACTCAGGGTGAGAACTCCCTGGACCCCACAGATCACCACCCTGGAGCTGGTTCAGCTTCTCCTAGCCACCCTCTAGCCCACAAGCATGCCTGACCCCCACCAGGGGAGCCATGCTGATTGGCTGTGAATTCTACAGTGGAGACTCCCTTGTATTTCAGAGCTACCACATCAAAGACGCTCTGCATGGGGTTTTGTATATTTTATCTGCTTTAATCCTGATGACAACCCTTTGAGGAAAGCCCTCTACACCAACGTCTGGATGAGAAAGCCTTAAAGCGGTAAATGAATTAATCCCAAATCGTGGGCTGATAAGTGGAAGGACAAGGACTCATGTCTAGGACAGTTTTATTCCAAAGTTCATGCACTCTGCTGCACCAGTCCTTTGCCTATCAGCCTCATGAGACTCACTCCCCTCTGAGCTTGTGTTCTTGTTTCCAATCACTGTGCGACATAAAAGCTTGGAGAAAGAGGTTCCAATGGGGTCGCAGAGTTCTCAGAATTAAATTCTCACATGTTACAGGTTATGATATCAAGGTCTTGGGTGGGAAAGCTACTTTCTCAAGGTCAAACCATTAATTACTGGCCAGGCAAGGATTTAAATTAGGCTTCCTATGAATGGCATGCTCTTCTTGGAACCTAATGTCTCCTCCCATTAAAATGGAGTGTGTCTAATAATTTATTTTCCCCTTCAACTTAGTCAAGAGCCCTTCATTAAACAGACTATGTGTTGCTCAGAAGCATAAAATAATTATTTGTTACATTTGCCACACTCTTCTTACCTTTAATTTCAGTCAATCCAAATAGCCCTTGCTCACTAAGCCACTTTAACCACAGAGCCCTTATGAGGTTTATTTGTCACTGAAGTCTTATTTTCTGAGGTAAATTAATGATGTGCTATTCCCAGAGACTTTATGGTACTTATCACTATATTAACTCACATCAAAAAAATCTCAGGGAGCTATTTTTCAAATCCTGACAAAAACAGCCTGGAGAAATCCTAGTGAATTTGGGGTTTTAAAATATAAATGCACATATGGATTACATATTTCTCAATAAAATGTTTTATTTTCACATTAGGTAAAAGCTTTCTTGAATATACTTGCCAGTTAGCACTGGAAAAGATGCATTCTGTCTCCCCCTGACTTCTGGGAGGGAAGCTTGGCTGCTTTGCAACAAGCATCTTGAGCTGTGGTACGGTGTACAGTGAGAGATCTGGAGTCTCAGTCCGAAATTCTGGTCTGCTCATCAACAGCTCTGCACCCTTAAAAAGGTGACTTGAATTGCCAGAGCCTCAGTTTTCCATGTGTAAAATGGGCATGAAAATAGTCCATCAAAGTTGAGAGAATTAAGTGAGGTAACGTGTGCAAAATGCAAAATGCAGTCAGCATTCCTGGACCACCATAGGAGTTAAATAAAAGCCTCTTTTCTTCCCTGAGAAGATTTAGTTTGTTCCTAGTTTAGCTTAAAGACCCCCAGTCAGCTTCCCAAGCTACCCCAGGCAAGTTCTACACTTTGTCCTCTATGCCACCTATTTACTTTGTAAACATCCTCAACTGTGTGGCAAACACTATGAACAAAGTCCAGTACAAAAAGCCAAATGGGGAGCCTGTGCTAGAATTCTTGAGAGGTCAGAAGGGCAAGTGCCAGGCGCTGCACAGCCCCAAAGGCAGCTCACAGGAGCTCTTCTTATGCAGAGTTTTCCTGGTAGAAGGAGCAGCCAGGCTGAGCAGCCTGTAATGCTCCTTCCTCCCTGAGTACTGACTGGCCCCACTGGCTCTTTTGGGGTTAGTAGGGGTGGTGATGATTTCCCGTTGAAACCAAAGATAACAATTGAGAGACTGTCACTATAGGATGCAGAGCAGTATGTGTGTTTGATGTTTGATGAGGTTCCATTTGTAGTAAGACTCTACTAGAGGGCACCAGCTGAGGAAGCCAAAGGAAGGTCGACCTTCCTTGTGCAGTGAAGTGAGAAGGGGACCTGGGGGCCATGGCAGCCACCACATGTCAGGAACCCAACTTGGCAGTTTTTTCTTCCTCTCCAGATTCAATAATCATCATAACTCTGAAGGTGGTCTTACTCTCATTCTTACGTAGGAAAAACAAAGTTGTATTAATTCCATGGAGCCTTGCCCAAGGCCACAGACCAACAGGCGACTGTGGCAGGCATCCAGATTCACTGCGATCCCTCTGCCTGGACCAAGGCAGGTTATTCCAGTCGCAGCTGAGCAGGCAGGGGCCAAGGCATCAGGTGGCACTGTCCAGAACCAAAATAGAAGAAGACTCTGACATCAGGCAGCCATGAATACGGATAGCTTGCTGCTTGCCCAGAGACACCTCAAACCGCCCGAGCTACAAGAAGTCAACTTTAACTTTTGCTCAGTGTGAGGATCTTCCCAGAGCATCAGGAAAGTCATTGCCACCTCAGGAATGGGTCAGCACTTGGGCAGGCAGAGGCGTTCCCTGTTCCATGTTGGGCACATAAAGAACTGCTACAGTGGGCTTGGGCTGACATCCCTGGGCTCGTTAAAGCAACCTTCCTCACACTGACAGCAGGTCATCAGTAGTAAAAGGGATTAAAGGGTTGTTCCCTGTCTAAAAGAAGAGGATAAAGTTGCTGACTGGGATATGTTGTAGATAATGAGAACAGTGCCTAGAACAAAGGGAAAAAGTGGAGTTGGGATGTAGGAGGTGGTGAGCTGCTGAGTCAGCGCTCTGGCAGAAAATGGAACTAAGGAGTTTTCTTTCTCTTTATGACAAAATGGATGGTGAAGCCTCCTCTCTCTCTCTCTCTTCCTCATTCATCTAAAAGGTCCTCTTGAGAAGCACAATGAAATGGAAATACAGATCAGAAAATCCTGACACAAGCCCTTTTAACAAGATGGGAGTTGAGGAGGGGCAGTCACTGACATTGAATTTGGTCCTCCCCCAAGAATGAACTCAAGTTATCTTAGTGCACGCAGCACAACAGAAAGGGAGGGGGAAGGAAGACTCACACTAATATTCACTGAGTACTAGCCACAGGCCAGTAAGGCACCCAGGAGTACACCATTATTAAGTCACTTGACGCTTGTAGAAGCCCAAGGTGTTACAGCATTAAACTCATTTCACAGAGGAAGAACATTGGTCACAGGGAGGTGGCCCAAGGTCACTGTGCTAACAGGTAGCATGCCTGGGATGCCCAGCCAGAGCAGTCCAGCTCCAAAGCCCAGGTCCCTGTCCCTGCCTCACCAGCCTGATGATATCTTTACCCCTGTTACCCTCACAGAACATTTCACATGGATGAACATTTAGGTAAGAGGTGACTTTCAGGTCTTCATCTGATCAAAAGGGTCAGTGATTTTTAGTTTTTCTCCCTAATCAAAAAGAAGAATTGTGGAGGAGAAAGAGAAGAGTCCTGAACAGGATTCTTGGCTGGTACCACCTGGGCTCCCTAAGTGTGACACTGTCTCTTTCTGGCATCAACAATCTGTGCTTCTCGCTGAAGATGGTGGCTCCTTCCCAGTCCATTCAGTTATGCATTCAGTCACGTATTAAGCAGTAAAAGATGGACTTCAACCTAACAGTTTGATAGATGTTTCTCCCCTCCCTTGTGGAACCTCCCCTTTCAGCAAGGGGATCACACAAATGCACATTGATAGTGTAATAGAGAACAAAGTGAGTAGTTATTTAATGAAAATTTAAGACACCTTTGTACCCCAAATAAGAAATGACCTATACAGTTTAGGGGCAGTGATGCAACTTTAAGGGAAGTTTCTCCAGGGTGATATTTGACTACAGCTGAAAGGATGACAGAATTGGCAAATCAGGAACAGTGGTGAGTGGCAGTAGTGCAGACAGAAGCCAAACAGGAAAGGTGTGTTGTGCTAGGAGAACCATGAGGGGGTGGGGATGGGGGCATAAAAGCAAGAGAGGCAAAGAAATTCCATGGGGCTTGCTAAGAAGACTTAATATTCTACTGGAATTAGGAGCCAATGAGGAATCTTGTTTCGGGCACAACCTGATGAGATTTAAATTTTCGGAAGTTCACATTAATATGAGAACAGGGCAAGATGATATAGTTGGAAATGAATTAAGAACTAGTTCTATCTTTTAATAAAATTGTAAGTGAATTTTATATGTTCTTTTTTGTTACTCATTCATTAAATATTGATAGCCAGGTACAAAGATAGACTCAGACGATATAAAGAGTAAAACAGGTGTGATTCCTGCCTACATATAATGTGAAGTCTAGTTGAAACACTAGAGGTTATTTGAATAATAATAACTAACACTAGCTAACTAACTAACACTGCAGCCGTGTCAAGAGGCTTGAAGAGGAGTACACAGTGGCACAAGAGCCTCTTAGAGTTATTTGTACTGGTCAATTTCCATGAGCAAGTGACACATGACCTGAAATTCACAGGCGCACTGGTAATGAGCCAAGACCTGTATGTGGAGAAGCATCTTCAGGTGGATTAACTATGTGCAAAAGCCCTGCTTGGTTGCAAGCGTGTCGAGGGCAGGGGCACCTGGAGCCAAGGGAATGAAAGAATCAGGGAGCAGGAAGAACACGAGGCAGGAGGTCAGGAGCTTCTGACTCCAAGCTTGAGCTTCTGAGTTTGGACCATGCAAAGCAGACCCAAAAAATCCAGGACATGCCAGCCAAAACCATCCTAGATTACCTCATGGACAGGACCCTGAGACATGTGAGTGACCCTATCCATGACCAGATGAACCATCCAGCCAAATACAGCCTTAAACCAATACTCTTCTCACTCAAGTGTGAAATCCATGGTTATTGCTTTAAGCCATTAAGTTTTAGGATGGCTTGTTATGTTGCATTTGAAGTGGAGGTAGGGGAGCAGAGAGCTATCAAGAATGATTTTGAGGTTCCTGGTAATGTATTTGGATGAATGCTGGAGCCATTCTCTGAGATAGGACCAAAACTTAAATTATAGAATAAGAAATCCCTGTAAAGGAGACAGTAGAGTTGCAGTTCAATCATGACTGAGTGAACCAGCAGGGTACTTTGCTAGGAGGATGAGGGTCACATTCTGCACTCCCAATTCAACCAGTGAGACTGCACACTATTCTTGGCTTATTCCTTAGACCTTCTTAAAATTTATTTGCTTTCATAAAGGGAACAAATTTCATGTATTTCTATATGCAGTTTCAAGAACATAGTACTTTCTACCTTCCCTCCCCCTTCCATTTTTAGTTTTCTTTCATGTTTTACAATGACATAATTTCAATTTACCTTATAATCACAAGCTTAAAGCACCACTAAATAAAGAACTGAAAAAGTAGTAAGTAGAAAGAACATTGTTCCTCAGGAGAACAGACAAGGTCTATAAACAATGAGCGATTCTCAAAATGTAAATTTAACTCATTACATTTTTTGTGCTCTCTATATTAGCTATCACAGATCAGAGAAAATATATTTGTCTTTTTGGACTGGCTTGCTTCACTAAGCATAATGCTCTCCATTTTACTATGAATGTCAGGATTTCATTATTTGTTATGGCTGAGTAGTATTCCACAGTGATATACACCACACCAAGTTTTCTTTATCCAGTCATCAGTTGATGGGCATCTACGTTGATTCCATATCTTAGTTATCGTGAATTGCAAAAAAGATAACTCTTTCATATGCTGATTTCATCTCCTTTGAGTAAATTCCTGGGAGTGGGATGGCTGGGTTATATGGTAGATCTATGTTCAGATTTCTGAGTAATCCCCATACTGCCTTCTGTAATGGTTGTACTAATTTACGTTCCCAAGAACAGTGGATTAGGTTACCTTTTTTTCCACATCCCCACCAGCATTTGTTAGTATTTGCATTTTGGATGATAGCCATTCTAACTGAGGTGAGGTGAAATGTCATTGTGGTTTTGATTTGCGTCTCCCTGATGGCTAGTGATCCTGGGCATCTTTTCACGTGTCTGTCGGCCATTTGTATTTAATCCTTTGTAAAGGGCCTTTCATATGGTTGGCCCATTTCTTAACTGGTTGGTTTACCATTTTGTTGAGCTTCTAAAACTCATTATATATTCCGGATGTTAATATATTAATCCATTATCAGACATATGATAGGCAAATATTTTTCCCATTCTGTTGTTGGCCTTTTTACTTTGTGTCCTTTACTGTGAAGAAACTTCCTATTTCTCTGCTTTTTCTTTCATTACTCGTGTTTCTTGGGTCGTATACAAGAAGTCTTTTCCTAGGCCAATGTTTTGCAGTGCTTTGCCTATGTTTTCCACTAGTAATTTCTTGGTTTCAAATCTTAAGTTCAGATCCTTGATCCATTGTGAGTTGATTTTTGTACAGGTGTAAGGCAGAATCTCTGCATGAGGAGATCCAATTTTCCTAACACCATTTGTTGAGGGAGGAGAATGTCCTTTCTCCAAGGAGTGATTTTGGCTTGTTTGTCAAAGATGAGTTGGTTCTGAATGTGTGGCTTGATTTCTAATCTGTTTAATTTGTGCACATGTCCATTTTTGTGCCAGTACCAGGCTGTTTTGAACATAACTGCCTGTAATATGTCTTGAAATCTTGTATTGTCATGTCTCCAGATTTAATTGTTGTTGTTGTTGAACATTGCTTTAGCTATTCTGGGTCTCTTGTGTTTCCACATGAATTTTAGGGTCTTTTTTCTATAAATCTGAGAAGAAAGTCCATAGTGTTTTGATTGGGATCACATTGAATCTGTAAATTCCTTTGAGTAGTATGGATATTTTGATTATATTCATCCAATATACAAACATGAAAGATTTTTCCTCTTTTTCTGTGTCTTCAATTTTATTCATTAATGTTTTATAATTTTCATTGTTTCCTGTCCATGCTTAAATTTATCCTAAGGTATTTAATTGTTTTGGAGTTACTGTGAATGGCACTGATATTACAACTTTTTTTTTCAGCCATGGCATTGTTGGTGTGCAAAAAGGCTATGACTTTTGTGTGTTGATTTTTATAACATGCAAATTTGCTGAATTCTCTTACAAATTCCACTAGTCTCTTAGCGGAGTCTTTTGTTTCTCCTATATATAGGATTCTGTCATTTGCAAATAGGGAAAATATGGCTTCTTCCTTTCCAATTTGTACCCCTTTGATTTCTTTTTCTTGCCAAATGGCTCTGGCTGAAACGTCCAGAACTGTATTAAATAGCAATGGTAAGACTGGGCATTCTTGTCTGGTTCTGGATCTTAGTGGGAATGCTTTCAGCTTTTCCCCATTCAATATGATGTTGGCTTTAGGTTTGTCATATATTGCCTCAATTGTGTTGAGATATGTTCCTTCTACACCAAATTTGCTTAAGATTTTTTATCATTAAAAGATGTATTTTAGCAAAAGCTTTCTTTACATCTATTGAGATAATCATATGGCTTTTCTTTTTCAGTTTTTAAATGTCTTCTAGCTCAGATATACTTTTTACTGCCCCATCAAGTCTGTTACTTTTTATTTGATATATTGAATTCTCCATTTCTTTTTTTTAAGAATTTATTTATTTATTTGCGAGGTAGAGTCACAGACCAAGAGGAAGAGACAGAGAGAAAGGCTTTCCATCTTCTGGTTCACTCCCTAGATGGTCACAATAGCTGAAGATGAGCCGATCCAAAGCCAGGAGCCAGGAATTTTTCTAGGTCTCTCATGTGAGTGCAGGGGCCCAAGAATTTGGGCCATCTTCCACTGCTTTCCCAGGCTATAGCAGAGAGCTGGATCAGAAGAGGAGCGGCCAGGACACAAACTGAGGCCCATAGGGGATTCTGGCACCGCACGAGGAGGCTAACCCACTATACCACAGAACCCAGCCTGAATTCTTCTTTTTTAATATTTCAGTTTGATTTCTCTTCAATATTTCTATCTCTTCACATATTTCTCATCCATGTCATGTATGAATTTCTTTAATGCATTTATTTGCTTCTCCGTGTTTTTGAGTTTTCCTATGATCATTCATTTGAATTCTTTTTCATGCTTTTCACCAATCTCTTTATCTTCACATTCTAATATTGAAGTGTTGTTTTATATTGTCTTTTTTTTCTCATGTTTCTTATATTTCTATGTTTCTTTTCAGGCATTTCTTGAAACATTTGTTGGTTTTCCCCTGTGAAGGTTTTTAAATTTGGAATAAGCCTGTATGGCTTAATGGAGTGTCTGATCCTTCAGTGGGTATCCAGAGCCACCTACTGGGTGGGGCCAGGGTACGCCAGCCAGTGCTTGAGGGTGGAGCAAGAGACCAGTGACACCCAAGTTGGATGTGGTAGATCCCTGTAATCAGCAGGGGGAGAGTATGATCATGCCAGTTAGTGTGATCACAGCCTCACTTCCTCTCTGCCGGATGAACCAACTGCCCAGGGTGAGCCAACAGTGCCCAGGTACAACCACCCACTGGTGCATGAATTGCACACATGATCCATGTGCTCCTCACTGTGAGTGCAGAGCCCTCTGTGATGGCCCTCCCCAGCACTCAGTTAACTCTGAGCCTCTAAAGCCAGACCCGTGATTGCCCAAAGACCCAGTCACATCCCAGGCCCTACCACACAGCCACAGGATTCCCTCAGTCACAGACAGCAATGCCACCATAGTCATCATGAACAGGGGAACACTCTCAGCCTTGTGAGCCTCCCCATCCACGGAGAGAGCCGTGGCATTCCCAGAGCCAGTAGTCTGCCTGACAGAGTTTGCTTGGTATTCCACCTTGTCAAGTTGAGTCCAGGAACTTTGATAGAATGAAGGGAGGGGAGCACTTCAAGGGTCTAAGTAGTTGTCCAGCTCTCTGCCACCCTCCAGGTCATACACAAAATCAGTGGAGATGATGGTTTTATTCCTCCAGTAAAGACGCCCAAGTCACACATGGGCCACAGGGGTCCCTACCTGCCTTATCAGGATGGTGCTTCCTCCCTGCTGGATACTGGGCGCTTTGGTTGGGGAAGAGGAGGAAAGCAACATGCTCTCTCTTCACAGGGTTAGTGGACACTCTGCCCACTGCTAGTGCTTCAGGCCAGACTCTCAGTGGAGACCCCAAGGTTCTCCCTCAGGCAATATCACCAGTGGCACAGGCTGCCACAGGTTCCCCTCACCTCATTCCAGGAACACAGCATGTCCTCCATCTACCTGCTGCAGGGTTCACTGTGTGACATACTTCCTGCTGCATGATTGTACCATTGCACTGTTCCACAGTGACTTCTGTGGATTTTCCATTGCAACCTTCTCTCCAACTGTCCTCTGGGAACATGGTTCCTCAATTTTTCTTCTGTTATCTTCCTGTAGTCAAAATCAGCACATCTTTTCCCTGTTTAACCATCTTGGATGCCCCATATCTTCTTTCAATTATGGAAATTTTTGCTATTATTTCACTGAATAAGTCTTCAAAGCCATGCTGCTTTTCTGTACCTTCTGGAACTCCTAAGACATGAATATATGGTGGTTTGATAGTATCCCATAAATCTCATATAGTGCTTTCCATTGTTCTGAAATTTTTTTTGTCTATTTCCAAAGACTTGTCTTTGAGCTTGAATATTCTTTCTTTTTCCTCATTGAGTCTATTGTTAAGGATTTCCACTACATTTTATTAGGCATATTTAATTCTTCATTTCTCATATTTTTTATTTTTAATATCTCTGTCTCCCATCAGAATTTCTCATCCATGTCATATATGGATTTCTTTAATTCATGTATTTGTTCTTTGTGTTTGAGTAATCTTATGACCATTCTTTTGAATTCCTTTTCAGGCATTTCATCAATCTACTTGTCTTCACAGTCTAGAATTGAAGTATTGCTTCATTCCTTTTGGGGCGTTGTCTTTCTCATTCAGATTTCTTGTATTTCATTTGTTTTTATACATATGAGGAAAAATTGCTTATATCTCAGTTCATTCTTTGAAATGTGCCTCTATGGCTTAGTGGAATGTCTACTCCTTTAGTGGATATACAAGATGTGTGTTGGATAGGGCCAGGGAGCTCTGTCCAGAGCTTGAGGGTGTGGCAAGAGTCCAGAGTGATATCCCAATTGGGCATGGTAGATCTCTATTGTCAACAGACGGGAAGGTATGATCATGCTACCTGGCATGTCCACAACCTTAGACTCTCTCTGCCAAGATGAACTAACTGACCAGGGACAGCCCACAGTGCCTGAAATCCCACCCACTCAGGCACATGAACCACATAAAGGATCTATGAGCTCCATAGTGTGAGCACAGAGCTGTCCACAATCATCCTCCCCAGCACTCAGGGTGCTCTGAACTTCTGGAGTTGGATCCAGTGATTGCTCAAAGACTGAGCCACACCACATGCCCTTCTCAGTTTCCTAAAATAGCATGCAGTCATAGGATTCCCACAATAACAGGGTGCAGGGGAGCCATCTCCCTGCCCTGTGAGCCTCTCCATCCATGGAAAGTGTTGCTGTGTTCTCACAGTGAGCCACATGCCTGACAGAGGTCTGTTGGGTGAGGGTAGGAGGAATAATGTTCCCTCCCTTCATGGAACTAAGCAAGTACCCTGCCCCTGACAGCTCTTCAGGCTGGGCTCAAAGTCAGTGGGGACCGTGGGGTTGTTCCTCAGACAAAATCGCCAGTGGCATGCAGGCTGTGGCAGGTTCCTCCCACCTCGGTCTGAGAAGATGGAACCATTGCCAGCCACAGAATTTGCTGGTAGAATCCTGTTAGCTGCTGTGTGTTTGTGCAATCTTCACTGCTCTGTAGGTTTTCCACTGAAAACGTCTGTCCAAATGTCCCCTGGGAACAGAATTCTTCCCTTGTTCTTCTGGTATGTTCCTACATTCAAAACCAACTCAACTTTCCCTTGTTCAGCCATTTTAGATCTCTGTTCATTAGATCTTAATTCTAACTGAGCCAGATTCAAAGTCTATCACTAACATTCCATTTTTGTGTTAACTATTATAAGTCGATTAATTTTCCTGCATTTAATCTGAAAAATAAACACATAATATCTACATGAAAAGTCTCTATAAAGAGTTTAGTTGTGACATTTGATACATGAACCACCTTGGCTGGCTTTATTCCATAGCCAAAGCATAATTACTATTATAATTTTACAAATATTTATTCAGGTTGTATTCTTTTTGTTGAAATACTGTTTTTCTCTTCAATGCTTTTTATTCTTTAATCTTGATTTTAGATTGACCAAATACTTAAAATTCTCTGAAACTATTCTAGCACTCCATTTATTCTAACTTTTATGAATTTTCACATTTGTATAGTCCAGTAAACATCATTCATCATATATTAAAAACCTACTATAAAGTAATCACAAATGAAAGTAGTAGCAACACATGGCTTTGCCCTACTTATAGGTGGTGAACAATACATAGTCTCATTAACATTTAAAAGGAGGTATTTATTCCACTTTGCAGGTTACAAATCATTTTTACATGAATAACTTCATCTGAGGTTCACAAAATCTCTCTAGAAAAACAAGGCATGTGTTAGCAGTCTTATAGCCCATCATAGAGGAGGGTAAGACCTCGGTTCATGCTCTTCACCCCTTTTGATCTGGTAGGCAATTTTTGTAGGAACCATATCTGATGTCACTTTTTTTTGTAATGTGCTTATTTTCCTAACTTGTCCAGTGATTCTTAAGCTCTGAACCCATGGCTTATTTAGCTCTGTACCTCTGGTGTCCAGCTAAATGCCTGGAAAAGGATAGTTACTTAAAAAAATCTTTGCTGTATGAAATAGGGTCAGGGCAACTGAGAGAATTGCTCTAATCTACATGACAAATCATTGGCAATTTAGGGTTAGAACACAGTTTTCCTTTCTCTGAAGCCAGTGCTCTCTTAAGAAGTTGTCTTTTGTTAATTTCATATGTCCCGGAGCTCATTTTATAAAGCAGATTAAAAACATTTCAAAGAGAAGATAGTGTATTAAGATGAGAATATTAGGGTTCTCCAGAGAAACAGAACCAGTAGGATGTGTGTGTGTACATATATGTATGTATGCATCCTATACAGATAATATAATTTATGATATATTTTGAGAATTCCTATATATGTGTTTGTGTGACAGAGATAAACCTTATATCTATATATGTTAATATATAGATATAATTTATACAGATAAAATTTAGAGATAGAGATTTATTATAAGAATTGACTCCCACAGTTAGGAAAGACAAGAAGTTCCATGGTCTTCTGTCTGCAGACCAGAGTACCAGAAGTTAGGTGACATAATTTAGCCTGTGTCTGAAGGAATGTGAAATGGAGGTGGGAGAGCAAAAAGGTGTAAGTCTCAGGCCAGAGAACCATGAAGACCCACGTTCAAGGACAGGAGATGATAGCTGTCCCAGCTTAAATAGGAAGAAAAAATTCCTCTTGCCTTTTCCTTCTATTTGAGCCTTTAACAGATGGGATGATGCCCAACTCATGAGACAGATCCTCTTTACTCCTTCTACAGAATTAAATGTGAATCTATTCCACAAAACATCCAGAATTAATGTTTAAATTGCTGCCTGGGCATGCCTTAGTCCAATCAGGTTGACAGGTAAAATTAACCATGACTGTAAGTGTTCATAAAAATAATCTGTTAATGAGGGAAGGATGGATGGCAAACACTGATTAATGGGCACTAAGTTATAGTCAAATAGGAATAAGAAGTTCCAGGGTTCTATTTCATAGTAGGGTAACTATAGATAAAAATAATTGGCTGTATATTCTTTTAAAAAGCTAGAAAAAAAGATTTCAAATGATTTTGCCATGAAGAAATGATCAGTGTTTGAGGAGATAAATGCTTTTACTCTGATTTGAACATTGTATAATGTTTACACGTATAAAAATATCACATAAGTGTATATAACTTTCATGTTTCAGTTAAAACTGAAAAATATTTTTAAAATTTGCTAATGAATGAAAGGAGGCATTGGCTTAGGGGATATTTATTAAGCATCTACTATTTCTATGAAACACGTTAATAGTCATAACAAGTATGAGGTCAACTCATATGTGTCAACAAATGACAAAAATTAAGTTCACAGAAATTAAGTTATTTTTAAGTCATAGGACTGGCATTGTAACCAGGTTGGTCTGAATTCATTGTTACATAGCCCTACAGAAAGAAAAATTAGTATATGAACAAACTGAAGAAGGCATGACTGGATAAACATGGTATATATTCCCTCAGGTGAGAGAATGGGCCTAACATGACAATTTTCCAAATTCAGCGATTGGGCCCCTGAATCTTCAAACTATGCTTTTCATTCTTGTGGTTTTATAAAAACCATTTTTTTGGTCATTTCACAAAATGAATCTGGTTAGGAAGGTACTGGTCATTTTCTAAGACTGTTTTGTTAAGGAATGCCTAAAGCCTCTTGTGTCCCCTGTTGGTGCATATTTCTGTGTTTTTGATAAAATATAATTGTCTGAAGTCTCCCAGGATTGATTAGATGAAATATTTAAAAGGAAAGCTGTCTTATCACTGACCTTACTTCTTTTAGTTAATATTTTTTTTTCCTAATTTTATTTCAAAGATGAAAGTTTCTTAATTAACCATCAGAGGTTCTCTGAAGCAAAGTATATTAAAATCATATTATGCCTTCCTGAGGCTCTCCTTAGATTTTTATTAAGTAAAGCTATTGGAAGTAAAGATATGAGAGTAATCATATCCATATATAATACCGAAAGATATACTTATGAGTTTTCTATTCTAATCAACATCACTGGCATGCTGAAAAAGTCAATTATTTTATAATATTTAAGAATGCTAATACAAATGAATGTTATTTAGACAGATCTTGTTAGCTCTGGAAATGAGAACAAAGAACATCAAGGATTGAAGGGAAAAGATTACATTAGTTTCAAATACAATTTAGAGAAACTAAATTTCTGTTAAAGAAACTCAAATCTATTGCAACAGTTACTTATCGATCACTTGTCATAGGCCAAAACATCTTCCTGGGTTCTGAGGGATAGAATTTGAGGAGCTTGTCCTTGTCCTCAGCGTGCTCAAAACCACATAGGAGATTGATTTTTGTGAAACAGGTGAAACAGAACATGTGCTATGTCAGAGGTGTGTGCAAAGCAATGATATGCTTGGAAACTGGCTCTCAGGAAAAAAAAAAAAATTAGCCCCGATTTTCCAATTTTTGTGTTGTAAATATTTCTATCATAGATCATCTCAAGCTTCCAACTTAAAAGCTCTCACCAATTTTGAAGTCAGTTTGCAAATGTCCTGAATATTTAGCAATCAGCTCTCACACGTGGCTTCCACCTATCACCGGGAATATGGTACAGATAAAAGCACTAGTGAGTTCTTCCTGGGATGGAGCTAGGAAAAGATGAAGAGCTGAGCACATCTGAGCTAGGCCTTGAGGGTGAGGGTGAACAAAGAACAGGGTATAAAAATGTTCCATGAGGTAGAAGTCTAAAGACACTGAGAATTTGTGGCTTGCTGGACTCTGGAAGTTGAGGACTGCACCAGGGCCAGACTGCCAGAGATCATGAATGCCTCACTGGCAGCTTTGATTCCTTTCTCTGAAAATGGCACTTCTGGAGGGAGCTCCCAGAACGTATTTGAATAACAACTACTGGCACAGCCCAAGCATGGGTGGCCTCTGCCTAGTGGCCAGGTACTCTACAAACATGACTGCTTTCAAAATGACTCGTTTCTGTGCTGGCTTTTATTGTTTGTCAAAGAATCAGGCTTATTTAGAAGGATGGGAAGAAAGTAAAGTTAGGGAAGACAGATAGGCCCTTGAAAAGCAACTGCACTGTCGTGCAAGAAAGAGTATTAAAGTATCAAATGCTCACTGCAGAAAATAACATAGACATAGATACAAAAAAGAAGAAAATAAGAATTCTCTGTCATCCTATTGCAGGTATATTGCAATTTTTATAATTTTGATTTTTGTCTTTCTAGTTTTTTTTGTATTATGTCTGTTTTTATTAAAATCTGCAGGTTTATATGTTTAATTAAAAGGATTATGAACAACACTACAAGTTGGTATGTGTCAGTGTATGTCTTCATTCTTAGGGATCATATAGCATTCTATTACATGGATACAATAACTTATCAAATCAACCATTTATGGACATTCAGGCCATTTGGAACATTTTACTACTCCAAATGGTACTCTCATAAAAACATCTTTCTATTCTCATGACAAGTTTTCGTGAGGACACTCAAATAGATGTAAATAAAATCAGGTTTTACACTGTGATGTTAAAAAGAAAATTTTGGGAGACAAAGAACATAAAACACCACTTTGTAGCTATTTCACTTGTCACCTCATTTTCCTTAGCACTTCCTTACTTTTTTCTGGAACTCACTGCTGAGAAGTCTTCTATGTTGCACGTGTCAGAGTTCTCAAAAGAGAGGTCAAGTTCTCACTCGTCTCAGGACATAGGCACTCTCCCTGTCACAGCCGCATAACAGCGTGTTCTGCTGTAATCCTCCTGTAACTCATAGCTGAAGCACAGGATTTTATGAGAAAATCTCTGGAGAGTTAAATTTCCTCCCCCTGACAACTACCCATCACACTTGGACCAGTCGTGGGGCTCACAGGTGGAGGGGTGAGTTCTATAGCTGTACTGCCCACTGATCACTGACATAAGAAGTGCCATTTACTCCATCTGACAGCCAAGTACTCTTGAAAAACAAAGTTCACACAATGCAGACTTAGCAAGGATTTACTGTGCCAAGAACACGACTTGGGACCCTGGAAATTCAATTGAGACCAGTATGGGTATCAGCATGATCTTCAGCTTAAGTTTTTGGAATTTATCCTGCAGCTTTCACTAGCTGACAGTCCATTCAACAGGAGAAACTACATGTGGATCTAAGCACAAGAGAGAAGAAATCATCTCTTATAAATGGCCGCTGCTTGAGGACTTGGGGCGTGAGGATGCTTTTCTCTGACAGATAGGATGTATTATTGAGGTAATGTCTTGAATTTGGGAAATCTCTTTAGAGCTGCTGTACATCAGATATTTAACTAGAAACAAAAATGAAATAAAATAACTGCCTTTCCTGGAAAAAATTACAGTGTATTTGGGAGTCAATAATAAGAGCAAAGCAGTCACAAAGCCACACAGTAAGTGTCATCACAGAACTTGCCTAACACAGAGACACAATAGAGCTAACTAACTCTGATGGCTGAGGTGGCTGGAAGTGGCCAAGTACTACATCCTGCAGCGGTGATGTTTTGAGAGAGCTCATGGTGTGAATTAGCTCAGTAGAAGGAAGGGCATTTCAGAGACAGAAAGCAGTATGTGCAAAAGCAGTTCGACCTGAAACAGTATATACATATTTATCAAGTGGAAGTGTTCTTTGTCGTTGAAAGAGAAAATGTAGCTGCAGATTTGAACCTGAAGTGTGAAAGACATGGTTAAAACTGTGCTGTAAGGGCCAGAGTTGTGGCACAGCAAGCTAACCTGCAGTCTACGATGTCTGCATCTTAGATGAGGGCTGGTTGGAGTCCCTACTGCTCTGCTTCCAATCCAATTCCCTGTTAATGCACCTGGGAAAGCAGTGGCCTGGACCAGCTCTGGCTGTTGCATTCATTTGAAGAGTGGACCAGTGGGTGGAGATCTCTGTCTCTGTCTCTCTCTCTCTCTCTCCCCATGCCTTTCCAATAAGTAAAATAAATATTTTAATAAAAAAATGAAGACCTGTGCTGTTGACAAAAATTGAGCAATATGGAAGATAGATTGTGGAAGATAGATTATAAGATGACAAGGCTCAAAATAGGAAAACTGGAAACCTAGTTAGACAGAAACTGGTGGTCTGGATGAACATAATGGCACTAGGGCACAGTAGCTGAGATGGATTTGAGAGGAGCTGAGGAGATATCACTTTTAAAGGCTGGCAACTGGTTAGATGAAGGTGGTCAGGAGGGTAGCACACTGCTGCCTGGCTTCTGGCTGGGATGGATTGGTGGATGACAGAGACATTAAAAGAACAGAAAGCAAGGAGCAAGTGTCATGAGTTCAGCTTTGGACATATGCTTTGGAGATACTGTGAGATATACAAGTGAGAATGTGCAGGTAGCAATGGCTTATACTGCTAGATCTTGCAAAAGATTATTGGGATACTGCAAATCATGAGGCAGTAAAAGGTTAACATTTTTTAATGTTACAATTCTTTATCAAGATCACAGCTTGTGTCTTCTACCTTGTACAGACCAGAGGCTAAAGGACTTTGCAGCTTCACAGTTGGAATCCGTGGCTTTTCTTATCTGTAGCAGAAACCCATAGAGTGTGTGGAGTAACTGCTGAGAACTCAATGTATGACATCTACTAATTAAAGATCACTACCAACTTAGGGATCACTGGAAGCAAGCAAGAGGTAAAGTGCATTTATTATCAAACACAACCCCATACCATTTCTAGTAGTGATTCTGACTGAAGTGGTAGCATTGCCATGATTGACTTTCATCTTCCTTTGGAGAACTACATTTGCAGGAAAACATAAGCAGAAGTCTGGGATGTTTGGATGAAATCAATTTACATGGTCAATTCATGCATTCATCCAGCCAATTTTAATTGGGTGCTCATTATTTCAAGTTCAAATTTACTTATTTTGGGAATCAGAGATAAATAAGATTTAGTGTCAAATAAGACCTGACCCTGGATCTCCAGGAACAGGCAATAGTAGTCTGTCCTCATTATTAATATTGCAGCTAACCTGATTGCCATTTATATTAAATTGTATTATATTATATTTAATATATAATCATTAATGCAAAATATTGTGATTACATTAATTTATATTAGTAAGGATGCTGATTATAATTTGCTCATGGCCTTGATGGGTAAAATTTTAGTCTCTTTCACCTCCAGCTAAGGAACATATGACGGGCTTCAAAAATTAGTGGAAACATGTTTTGAAAAAATTGGTTTATTTTGGTGCAAAAACAATTTTGAAATCCAGGCCTAGTTTTTTCAAATATGCATTTTGCAGGAGCTTTTTGAAGTTGCCTACTATTCTGGTAGGCTAAATGATCATGGATTCTCTTCAAACAGAAGGAAATGCAGTACAACAAAAAGCTCCCTCTGACCATCCATCTGACTTAGTCAGGTCTGGTCAGAAGTCCTTGGAGACTTGTTTTCATGCAGATTCCCAAAATTCAGCTCTGGGAAATTTGATTCATTAGGTTTGACCCATAAAACTGACAATTTTCACTTTTACACTCAGCTTCAGGAAGCACAATGAAGTACAGTGTTCGTCAGGCACACCTGGAGAACCCCTGATGTGCTGAATACAACAAAGGCTGTGAAGTGTAGCTGACCAGAATGTTAACCTTGGGTGTGTTTCTCTCAAAACTACTTGAGCTTTAGATTACTCATCTCAGAAAAATGACTCTGGCATGCTTTTGTAAGACTAAATGAAATTTTATATGTGAAACTGTTAATATTTAATGGATGCTTAGTTTTAGGTTTTTCTTCCTCTTTTCCTTTTTTATACTGTACTGGTCATGTTTTATGTCTCCCATATATCACTCACCTTTTCCTCCTTTGATCATGATTTCTCATGAAAACTTGTTCTTTCTCGTTGTATTCTGCGTTCCTTAAGAACAGGAATTGGGCCTCACTTTGTTTTTGTATCCCCAAACGTTCCTGGAAGCTTATCCTCTTATACCCCATTACTTACCTCTCATGACCTTGTTCAAAAATGATAATCATTTTGTTTGTAGGATTCACATTTTCCCAAACTCACTGATTCTTCTCTCTTTTCTAATAACATAACATATTTGGCAAGAAATAGGGTCCCACCTCCCTGAATTCTCTTGTCAAGGGATAATGCCTTATTTACATCCTGAAATGATAGACTCAAATGCTGATTTTTGACAGATCACAAGTATTGATGCATGTTTTCACTAAAGAACAATGGTGACTTAGGGGACAGCCCTATATGTTGGCAAATCCATTTAGTATTTCTAATGATGCTTTTTGCTCTGAGTACTCAAGCTCACTTTGTTTGCCAGACACTATTGGCTGGTGGAAGTGGGGATTGCAGTAAATAAAGCAGTCCTTATGTTCAAGGGGCCTGTGGGCAATAATGACAGAAAGCCAGTAACTATATCACTGCCAATCACTAGAGCATCTTTCAACAAATAAATAAGATACATAGTTAAAAAGATGTATTTCTTTATTTCCTAAGAAGCTTGAACTTAACTTTGATAATCACTTCTAAGTTAGATGTCCAATAGGAGTTAGTAATACTCAATAAGTGTACATAATATAAGTGTCATTTAGGACACAGGGTTGTTATTTATGTATGTATGTATTAAAGAGCATATTCTCTTCAAGATCATATTAGGAATTTCTAGTGTCTCACTCAGTCTCTTGTAATGGCCTGACTTTATCAGACAGGATAGGCTAGGTTATACTGCAGTAATAAAGGACTCCCAAGTCCCAGTGGCTTCAAAGAAATCAAGATGTATCCTTTCTATGTGTCTGTTGCAGGTGAGTGGTGATGGGATGGGATTTGCTGATTAAAGTTACTCAGGTTCTGATGTTAACAGGGAAGCCACATTTTTTAAGGTTGCTGGCCCAGGACAGTGGAAGGAAGAGAGAGCTTTGTAATGTTCTCCCTGTATATCAGCACTCAACTCACTTTATGAAATTGTCCTCACCCTATAAGGAAGCCAGAGAAAGTAAGCCTACCATGTACCCTAAAGAGCAGGAGACCAAAACTTTGTCAGACATTACTCATTCCTTTCACAGCAATAAAGTAGCTGCCAAAACTAGAACAAACAATACAAAAGCTCATACTACCACCTACATCCAAGACTGACCAACATCCTTTTGCGAGAATCCTGTAGAAGGTTTTCACCACAGAGAAGCCCATCACTAGTTCTATACATCGTGGGGAAGGGGGAATGGGTGACTTTGACAGTCTGAGCTTCATGAAACTGAGAAGTCCTACCTTTCCAAGGTCAGGGCCCAAGGACCTGGGCCATCCTCCACTTCCTTCCCAGGCCACAGCAGAGAGCTGTGAGATCTACCTGTCTCCCCACACTGCCTTCCCTGGACTCCCAGCTCCAGGGTTTGTGACACACTAAAATACAGTACTCATCCATGTACCTTGGGGTACTTCTTTTCAAGTCAACCAAGCACTCCTCCCTCCCACACTTGCAGTTACTCAATGCATAACTAGAGGCTGTAATCACCAAGAGCAATGGAGTGCTACGCTGGGTGGGGAACACACTGTCAAGGCTCTGGCTCTAGCCTTTCTTTGATGTAACTGAACAACTCATAGCATTCAGCAGCCTCTTAACACCATTGCCATGGCCCATATTGTGTGGTCCTGGAATGTGTATTATAAAGGCAAAGCTATAGCCTTGTTATTTCTGCCCATTCTTATAGGAGCCATTTCTTCTAGCCAGCAAAACTAAAGAGGGCCTTGAAGTAGAGACCTGGCAAAGCCATGGAAACGTGCAAACCTGCATTGAAATCTGAGCTCTACCACTTACTAGCTTTCTGATGTGAAACATTTAGTCTCTAGTACTTCAGTTGCTTCATTTCGTCAAGTGAAAATGCCAATAAATTCACAACATGAGGTTACTGTATTAGATGGTGCATGGAAAAATGTTCAGAACACGTCTGACTACAACACTGTGATAATTAGTATTATTATTTTAGCTCACAAGCCTTCACAGTGCAGATTTCCAGAGTCATGGACTATTCAGATGTGAACTTTAGGTAAAAACCACAATTCTTGGTGTGCAATCATATTTCTTGGTCTTTTATGGAAGCCACAAGTATTATCTCTGATAATCTGTGTAGAGATTTGGGTGCTTTGGCTCCCTGAACTTCATACCAATAAAAGTGATCATTGCTTGTGGAACAATGGCCAGTAGCAGACATAACAACAAAAATACTAAAATGAGGCCCAGAGCTTCAGGAGCTGATTGTCAACAAGGATATGCTGTCTATTATGTACCTTCCAGGTTTTTCCCATTCCAGATTGCAAATTCCAGAAGTGCAGATATCATGTCCATCTGGAAAAGCCAGGAATTAAACACAGGTCAAGGCATGAAACAGGTGCAAAATAAGCGCTTGAATAAATGCTTTATTGAGCCATCCAGTCTTATGCCTGACACATGGCTGATCTGAAATAGCTGTTGATACCAACTTTTCTGGATTTCAGATTCCTTATCTGTAAAACAAAGGAATGAACTGCAAATCTTGCAAACTGAAGAGCTTAGAATGGCCTGGTGGGCCGGTGCTGTGGCTCACTAGGCTAATCCTCCACCTGCGGCACTGGCACCCTGGGTTCTAGTCCTGGTCGGGGCACCGGATTCTGTCCTGGTTGCTGCTCTTCCAGTCCAGCTCTCTGCTGTGGCCCGGGAAGGAAGTGGAGGATGGCCCAGGTCCTTGGGCCCTGCACCCGCATGGGAGACCAGGAGGAAGCACCTGGCTCCTGGCTTCGGATCGGCGCAGCACGCCGGCAGTAGCTGCCATTTTGTGGGTGAACCAACAGAAGGAAGACCTTTCTCTCTCTCTCTCTCTCTCTCTCTCTCTCTCACTGTCTAACTCTGCCTGTCAAAAATAAAAAAATGGACTGGTGATGTGAACATAGGCATGGAAAGGCACCTAGAACATGGGAAAGAGTACTGAGGCTGGTAGCAAATTAGAGTTGCCCCAAGAGATTTGCATACAACTTTTTATTTTCTCAAGCATTAAGCAAACCAAAGGAAACCCATCTCTTAACCAAATAACTCATACTGGTGGCTGCTTGCTTGCCACCCCTGGTAGGGATAATTTAAATCCTTTCCTACACTCGGTGGTTGTCTGAGCCAAGGTGCTCTTGGAGTATTGCTGCCTGTCCACAGCATGGCTGTTGCCAGCCTTGTTAATGCCTTTTTTTTTCTTATGAGATGCTTACAAAGGTTTGCATGTAATTCCAGATGACTTTGTCACTTTATTTATCAAGGATACCTGTCTCACTGGCAACCAATTTTGAATTCTAAATACTACCATTTATTTCCAATCCTGGACATGAGGTCAAATGGTTGAACTGTTGCTTATTTACTTATGTCCCAGACAGGAGGTATTGCTGGATCCAAAAATGAATCATCCCTAGTGGGGTCTCTAACACATGGCTCCAGGAACTAATCATTTAGATGTCAGTTATTCCCTCCTTCTGGCTCTGAAGTCTCACAGGTTTCCTGACAACAATTAAGGGGACTAAAATCACTCATAATCACAATCACACCTGCCTTCCTCATTGGCTCACAGGCAATTTACTTCTCTCAGCTCCTCTGTCACATAGCAGATCCGGGTGTTACTTTTCCAAACTTCAATTATAGACATTCACTTTGACAGCTTCCCTGAAGTCATTATTCTGCCCCCTATTTTCTGATATTGATCCCAAATGTTTGGGGAAAAGTGTGAACAAAAAAAGCACCGGTCAGCCTCCAGATGTTTGGGACTCTCCAGATGTGTGGTGCACCTAGATATGCCTCAGGGTGATGGTGGTGACTGTCAGTCTCAAGGTTACATTGAATTGGAGTAGGAATTTTCTACTGCCTGCCAACATTGTGGATCCCAAACTCATTAATATCCCTGCTAACACAAAGGTCCATCCATGCCTCAGTCACCCTTTAACTGCTCACAGAACACAGCAAGAGGCTTAGAATGTCAGGCTTCTTTTTCGCTCATTTTTTTGGGAAAAAAAACTGAAATCACTCTGAGGTTTACTTTCCCACTGATATGACTTCTGCTACCTCTCCTCTTAGAAAGCAAACCAGTCACAGCTGGTTTTATGTGAAGCTACACTTTGCCTTCCCTGTTACAGCAACAATAATGACAACTACTGCCACCGATTCCTGAATCTCTAGAGTGGTTTCAGTACTCAGCCAATGGCTACAGATATCAATGATACACAAAAATTAAGATGTTGATGTTTTGCTACTTTGCAGATTCAAAATCCCTAACCTACATAAAAACTCAGGTATACTGACACATGTAAATTTTAAGTACAGTTCTAGGATTCCAAAGAAAAATATTAAGAATGGAGGTATGCATCTGGAGCAGTCGTAATGACCCTACCTGTGACACCCACATGCCGTATCGAGGCTCTTGGGTTAAAGTTTCAGCTCCGATTCTGATTCCAGCTTCTTGGTAATGCACATCCTGGAAGGGTGCAGGTGATGGATCAAGTAGCTGGGTTTCTGCCACCCAAATGGGAGATACAGATTGAGTTACAGGCTCCTGGCTTGGCCTGGCCAAGTCCTGGCTGTCCTAGGTATTTGGATCTCTGTCGCTCTGCCTTTCAAAGGTAGAGAGAGTATCCGTATGAGTTACTTTGTTACACACTATTGTACTTAATCATTGCAATAGGAGTAATGATTCTCCCTCTTTATAGGATGAGCTACTATTCACTTATTTTCATTTTATTTCTGTTTCTTTACTTTTTTCTTAATTTCTCCTAGACCAAATCCTGGTGTGCAGGTGTGTCTGTACATTTTTTAATTCAATGAGGCAGTTAATACATGTGAATATTACTTGGGCTTATATAGAGGGGTTAAAGGGATTAAATCTTCTGTATTGATTCAAATATCTCCCTATTTGGTATTCCCATATTTTTTCCACTGTTTGTGTGGGAATTCCTCCCTTTTGAGACTTTTATTTCCCATCTCTTAAGAAAGAATGTGATAGAACAGGCCACTGGGAATCTGAAGCCCAGCTTAGCTCCTTATTAGCTGTGTGGTATCAGGAAATTAGCTAGATGCTCTCACTTATCTTCATTCACTTGTCACATGGACACATCACAGAGGACTGTAAGGGTTCCATTAGATTATCGAGTAACGATGCGTGTCATGGAGTTAGTTGCTCCTAGCTCACCTAGGTGATAACCCTGCATTCTGCTTGGGTCCAGAGGACATCTGTCCCACTGTAGAAAAGTCTCTTCTGCTTCAGTTGCTTTTCTTCCAAACCCAAAGACTTTAGTAAAGTATCTGACACAGGATCAGTCTACTAGGTCCTTCTTTATTTTCTCTTTTTTCCTTGATTTTTGTATCCTGCATGGGATGTTTGAGGCATGGTAAATGTTGCATAAGACTTGGTTAAATAACAGAAATAAATAAATTTACGAACTATAAATTTAGTACATCCCAACTACAATTCTTGGGTATGGGGACTGCTATCTCCACTTTGATAATGAGGAAACTGAAACCAACAGTTGTAAATGAAACCACATGGCAACACAGCTAATGATTTCCAGAGCTGCGGTGTTAGCTCTGAATGTCTCATCATATTCAAAATCCCTTGATATTCCTAACACGTAAATGTCTATCTCTTCATTACAAGCATACCCAATCTGGTTCTGTCTTATTTAACACCCTGCTATTTTATCATATACTTATGCATTCATTTCATTTTTTAAAAATATGGAATGAAAATGCTATTTGTCTTAATTACCTATTTTTTTGTGTGCTCTTAAATTTGGCATCTGGGTGGGTATTCCATTCAGTTTACCCTGGTCCTGACCCATTTCTATTATTTGGGCTTCATGAATGGTTTAATCCCTTCATTCATTCATTCATTCATTCATTATTCAGAAAAGTCTACACAAGTCCTTGCTTTTTGTGTAGGCTGCTGGTTTCCCTGTAACCTGGTTATAAAGAAATTCTCACCGTAATGGAGCCTTGGGCAGGTTCAGGAACCTGTACTTGAATATTAATGAGTGGGAAATGGATGATTTTATGATTCCTGACCTTTCCATTTTAATCCATTAGGGAATATAGATTGGTTAGTAGTTAGCACAACTGGGCAAAAGCTGTCTAAGTGGAAAATTGATCCTGGTAAGTGCACACACGGTGGTTCCACTCATTAATGCTTTCCACTTTAGCATTTTGAACTTTTGCTCACAGACATTGCAAGTTCATGCCCCAGTGTGCCACACTACAGGTACAGGAGACTTGGTGAGACATGAAAGAGCTGTCATTTTTTACATGTTAATTAAAGTGATATGTTAAGAGAGGTGGCATAAAACCATCAGTATCAGGCTCTAGAAAATTGCTCCGGCAGCCCCCAGGGTCAACTGGCCTCCTGTCCCCAGAAGGCTTTGCAGATATGTGGAAATATCAATGCAGGTCCCATTTCCTTTGACTCCATTGGAAGTCCAAGCCTAGCCTCCTCCACTTCATTCTCCAGTGCATTTCCGTCACAGGGAATACATTGGATGTGGTAGAAAATTCATGGCAGACCTGAGTTCTGGATCTAATTCACTTTAATTTCATTTTCTTGGCTTTAATATCCCTGTTTGAGAAGTTGGGAGTTGGACAGGGTGATCTTTAAGGGTCAGCCCTGAAAGTCTATGAACCCCTGAGTTCCTGCTGTAGCTCATCTCTACCCCCATGTTTGCCTTTCACTAAATAAGGGCAACAAATAGCTTTGATTTCAAGAACTGAATTGTGCATGACTGAAGCCTGAGTCGCAAGCATTCTGAAGCTGAATCAGAACCCAGAAGGACACATTGCCCGAGGTCTCTGTGGAGTGGAATGGGATTGGATACGGGGTCATGGTGGTTTCCTGAATGTGTTATAATTGTGTTTCATGTTCTAGACTGGGAGCTCATTGAGACAGAGATTCTGTTCTTTCATCTTTATACTCCTGGCATCTATCTTGGGGCTGTTACAATAATGGGTATTCAATAAATGTTAAAAGATCCACTGAAAAAGAACATGACTCATGTAGTTCTAACACTCTATTTATCTTCAGTATGTTGGCTGTTTCTTTTAGTACCTGCATTTCCTTTGCCTAGAACAATACCTGGCATTCTATAGTTTTCAATAACAGGAAGATGAATGTTTGAGTGAATGGATAAATTCTACAGCAAAAAGAATACATAGAAGGAGTAATGCCACAGTTTTTGGAGTCAAAGCTCCCATGCTCAAGTACAGGACTCACTTTGTGCTGCAAGACATTGGCATAGTCAGAGACATCTTGGAAGAGACCCCAGAAGCACAGATGATCAAAGCAATAATACACAAATGGGATCCATCAAGGTAAGAAGCTTCTGTACTGCAAAGGAAATACTGGGGGCCGGTGCTATGGCATACCTGGTAAAGCCATCGCCTGCAGTGCCGGCATCCCCTATTGGTGCTGGTTTGTATTCCAGCTGCTCCACTTCCGATCCAGCTTTCTGCAATAGCCTGAGAAAGCAGAAGATGGCCCAAGACCTTGGGCCCCTGCACCCGCGTAGGAGACCTGGAAGAAGCTCCTGGCTTCAGATTGGCGCAGCTCTGACCTTTGTGGCCAGTTGGGGAGTGAACCATCAGAGGGAGGACCTCTCTCTCTCTCCCTCTCTCTCTCTCTCCCTCTATCTCTCTTTCTCTCCCTCTCTCTCTATCTCTTTCTCCCTCTCTCTTTCTCTGCTTCTCCTTCTCTGTGTAACCTTTCAAATAAATAAGTAAATCTTAAAAAAAAAGAAATATTAGACAAAGCAATTAGGCAGCCAACAGAATGGGAGAAAATATTCACAAGTGATAAAGGATATTAATTGATCTATATTGAGCTCAAGAAACTCAACAACTAAAGAAATAATTCAGTCAAGAAATGGGCAAAGGACTTGAACTGGCATTTTTTAAAGGATGAAATTCAAATTTTAAAACACATGAAAATATGCTCCGGATCACCAGCCATCTGGGAAACACAAGTAAAAACCACTGTGAAGTTTCACCTTATTTCAATTAAAATGGCTATCATCCAAAAAAATCAAAAAACAAGTGCTGGTGAAGATGTGTGGGAAAAAGTACCCTAATACACTGTTGGTGGGAATATAAAGTAGTACATTTATTATGGAATACAGTATGGAGATTCTTCAGAAATCTGAAACTAGATTTACCATATGATCCAGCCATCCCACTCCTGGGAACTTACCCAAAGGAAATGAAACCAGGATATGAACGAGTTATGTGCATGCCCATGATTATTGCAGCTCAATTCACAATAGGTAAGGTATGGAATCAACTCAGATGTCCATCAACTGATGAGTGGATAAAGAAAATGTGGCATATATCCACTGTGGAATACTATTCATCATAAAAAAATAATGAAACCCTGTCTTTTGCAACAAAATGGATGCAACTAAAGACTATTATGCTTAAATAAGCCAGTCTCAAAAAGAGAAATTCATAGGTTTTCCTTGATTTATGGTAGCATATATACAGAGTACAAAAATTGTAATGTGTATGAGTGAAACTGACATTTTGAAATTTGATTATCCTTATAGCCCTTCTCTATACTTTTGAGGAACAGTGGTTTTTCTACTTACTGCTGGCTGAATTCTTTATTTAGTGGAGGTTTAAGCTTGTGATTATAAAATAAACTGCATGTATGTCATGGTGAAAATTTACAGGAAAAACAAGAAAAAAGAGGAGGGAATGTGGGTGTGTGGGCAAGAGGGAGGGTCTGGTGGGAAGTCTCATTATGCTCTTAAATCTGTATATGAAATGCAAGAGACTTGTTCACCTTATATAAATAAAAAATTTTAAAAGAAGTAGGGTGGTGTCCATTTCACTTCAACAGGTTTCCCCTTTGGTGCTCAGTTAGTTGTCGCTGATCAGGGAGAACATATGATATTTGTTCCTTTGGGACTGGCTTAATTCACTCAGCATAATGTTTTCCAGATTCCTCCATTTTGTTGCAAATGACCGGATTTCATTGTTTTTGACTGCTGTATAGTATTCTATAGAGTGCATGTCCCATAATTTCTTTTTCCAGTCTACTGTTGATGGGCATTTGGGTTGGTTCCAGGTCTTAGCTATTGTGAATTGAGCTGCAATAAACACACTATGAGAAACAGTGACTTGATCAGCCCTTGTCCTGACTGTTGATGTACAATGTAACACTTTATTCATTTTAGTATTTTTTTTTTGTTCTAGTACTATTGGTTGAACTCTTTTATTAACACACAATTATTCTTAGGTGTTTAAATTTAACTGAAAAGTGATCCCTGTTAAATATAAGAATGGGAATAAGAGAGGGAGGAGATGTACAGTTTGGGACATGCTCAATCGGACTTGCCCTAAATGGTGGAGTTAGAAACGTGCCAGGGGATCCCAATACAATCCCATCAAGGTGGCATGTACCAATGCCATCTCACTAGTCCAAGTGATCAATTTCAGGTCACAATTGATCACATTGATAGGTCTAAGAGTCAAAGGGATCACACAAACAAGACTAGTGTCTGCTAATACTAACTGATAGAATCAAAAAGGAAGAGAATGATCCATCATGGGAAGCGGGATACACAGCAGACTCATAGAATGGCAGATGTCCTAAATAGCACTCTGGCCTCAGAATCAGCCCTTAAGGCATTCGGATCTGGCTGAAGAGCCCATGAGAGTATTTTAGGCATGGAAAGCCAAGACACTCTAGCAAAACACAAACAAACAAACAAACAAAAAAACCTAAATGGAAGATCTCTGCGAGTGAGATCCCAGTGGAAAGAACAGGGCCATCAAAGAAGGAGGTACCTTTCCCTGAAGGGAGGAGAGAACTTCCACTTTGACTATGACCCTGTCGGAATAAGATCGAAGTCGGCAAACTCAAAAGGCTTCCATAGCCTTGGCAACTCATGAGTAGAGCCTAGGGAGATTACTGATGCCATAAACAAGAGTGTCCAATTGTTAAGTCAACAACAGGAGTCACTGTGTACTTACTTCTCACGTGGGATCTGTCCTTAATGTGTTGTCCAATGTGAAGTAATGCTATAACTAGTACTGAAACAGTATTTTGCACTTTGTGTTTCTGTGTGGGTGCAAAGTGATGTAATCTTTACTTAATATATACTAAATTGATCTTCTGTATATAAAGATAATTGAAAATGAATCTTGATGTGAATGGAATGGGAGATGGAGCGGGAGATGGGAGGGGTGTGAGTGGGAGGGAAGTTATGGGGGTGGAAAGCCATTGTAATCCATAAACTGTACTTTGGAAATTTATATTTACTAAATAAAAGTTAAAAATAAAAATAAAGAAAAAAAGGGAAAAAGAAGTAGGGTGGTGTATTGAAACAGGGTGCTTATCTATTAATGTGTTTAAGCTGTTGATACAATGGGCACTTTTGGGTTTTAGTACACAGTTCAATAACTCAAGTGTCTCCTATGATTCTTCTACTAGGTTTCTCTTTCCAAATGCCACATTCACACCAAGCCGGAGGAATTTGCCAACCTCCTACCAGTCCAGTTAGCCTAATCTGACACATGAAGCCCACACTCTGTGAGTGATAGACAACATCATTCTGTGTGTCTTGTGTAAGACCCTGTCACTTCCTCTGCTTTGAAATACCTGCTCTGTGTATTGACAGACCCAGTCAGGAAAATCTGCTTTGGTATGTACAAGGCCCAAACTTTCAGGGAAAATACTTTCTGCTTGGAGATAAAGCAGGGGAGTCTGTTGGTTAGACAAGTGTGGGGGTTGGGTAAAGAAGCAGAGAATTCTGGGTACCCAGGAACAGTGAATATGAGATTTGGAACTAGTTGGACAGGACTAGGGACAAATTTCTACTCCATGTTTTACTATTTGGGTAACCTTAGAGAGGTTACATAAAATATTTGAGCTTCAGTTCCTGAACAGTAAAGTTTTGAAAATAAGAAGGAGTATTGGTATAAGTCTGAAATAAGACCATTAATATACAAAGTTGCCTAGCATATTTTCTGCCAAAGAAGAGGGGTTGAAATGTGGTTTTTTTTTAATGATTATCACTGTCATCATCATTAGCTTCTTCATCATCACTGTCCTCGCTATCATTAGCCACATAAATTATAAACCAAGATTCCTCTACACCCCTTCAGAATATCAGAATCTACTGCCACAGAATAATTTGGTCAAAGGCGTACAGGTTGCAGAAACAATCTGCTTTCTCAAGTTCAAATATTTGCTTATCCCGGAGGCAAAGGAGAGCTTGCTTTAGAGATTAACATGAGATCCAATTTTAAATTTCCCATGCTGGAAGCGGGGATTCTCAATAATGACCTGGAGATTTGAATATCAACATTCCCCAGAGAAGAAGTAGCCAAATGGCATTCTCCGCCGCTTTTGGCAAATCCAATTAGTGAAAAGCTCACTTTATAATGAGTCATGGGAGGGGCTTGTGGAAAGAACGCTGACTAGAAATGAAGAGAGCTATGATCTAGTCGAAATAACACTTGTAATTAATATTTGCTCTACTCCGTGTAGTTTCAAACACATCTCATAATAATGACCTTTAGAATAAACCTTTGGGCACATGTTGTTATTATTGTTGTCCCAGAATCCAGTGCCTCATTAAGTCCAGCTGACTATATACCTTAATTATATCTGGATTTCAACTCTTCTCTCCATCATCACCAACAAAGTCCTTGATGAGGCCTTATCCCCTCTTACCTGAAGTATTTCAGTACTAAAATCTCACTGGACTTCCTTCCTCAGTTTCATATCTGCTGTTAATTTTTTACCCTTATGCCAGAAGTTTCTGTATAAAGCACAACCATGACTATCTCACTTCCCTCCATATAACCTTTCAAATTTGATGTCTCCAGATTGTCATGGGTTCCCTCCTTTGGTCCCTTCCTCCCTTGCAGGTTGTAGAAAAACATCATTTCTCAAAGTCTGCCCCAGAACTCTCATGTTGTAGCAGCAGTGAACACAGCTACTTTAGTGGAGACGGAAGTGGGAGTGGGTGAACCTAAACAGCACTTGTTTGTCCTGTCTCCCTGTTTCATAGCCCCTCCCTAATCCGAGTGGTCTATGAAACACAGTGTGAAATCTCAGGGGCCTATCAAATGAAGATCAGCATCCTTGCCTGGGGACAGAGTCCACATATACCCCATAAGGCTCCGCAGTGGGGCATTAGCCTGAATGAAATACATATACTCAGACCTTAGTCCTTTGTATGAGTTGGATTGCTGTTTTTTTTCACTCAACAGCACCATTATTAGATCCCTGTGTAATCAGACTCACTGCCCTTCTTTAATGTTGGTTTATCTTACACTTGTTTTTTCACAGCTTTGTGTATATGACAGCACGTATCATTAGGTACAATTTTATGCCTGTCTCTCCCACTAGTCTTTAAGAACAAGGAGCATCTTTTGATCACTACTACAGTAGCAGGTGCACAGTAGGTACTCAGCAAATATTTATTGAACTGAATGTCAGTCTTTATTTCACAAGGTACTGTGGTAAAGACTTGATTGATAAGAACTGAATTAACTTCTTGACACAGAGCTATTGCATTGTGAGAAGTGTCCCAGTACCTCACCGACAAAGTAAATTGGCTAACTTAGAGTATCTAAAGTGATTTTTGGAATCTGCTTGGGATAAGGGGATGAGTATGAGGCAAGAAGGAGAATGACAGAGAAGAAACATATGGGCAGGATACAGGGTTTTCTGGCAACCCTAAACTGTGTTAGTAATCTGTGCTTTTGACCAGAAAAATCAGTGCATAACAGCTGAGAGCTGATGCATGGGTGATCACCATAGCAACAGCATGACTCCCAGGATAGGTCAAGACTTGACTGTAGCCAAGTCAGTGTATTGTCATTTCTTAAGAACGAATATAGAGAACCAAAGTGGAGGGGACCCCTTACCACAGGAAATATAATGAGAGAAAAAACTGACAGAGCAGTGAGTGCAGCAATTCTCAGGGGGACAGACCCTGAACTCAGAAAAGGTGAACATTCCAGTCACAAAGAAAGCATTCTCTCTTTGGGTACAGAGAAGCTTCATCACAGCTGAGCTTGATTCTAATGAAAAAAATCCTTCATGATAATGTTTTGGCCTTCCTTTTGTTTCTTTTTCCTTCTTTTGAAAATTCATTTTTTTTTAGTGACTACCTATGAAAATAGTCATTAAAATATATGCCTCGGAGTCAGACTCAAGCTCATGTCTCAGTGTTGTCCTTGACCGGAAATGGAACCTCAGGTGTGTAACTGTGGTAACTGCTCTCTTCCTGTGTGGCCTCATTGGTGAGTACTACAACTGCATTTCAACTGTCCCAGGGCTTCCTCTGAGGGCTGGAGGCTGTTCTGCTGGCATGCACACAGCAGGCTAGAAGGCCTAGATAATACTGCCCCTTGAAACCCATCCTTAGTAGACCTAAACCCATGACTGTGGAAGGTGCTAGATAAAAACATACCCCAGCTGTCTTGCTCCTCTGATGGGATAGCTCTCAGGTAAGTGCTCTGCAGTGATTGAGTGCTGGAATTTTCCAAGTCGGATTCAATTCCAGTTGCCCACTGGGGTATCTGGTAGATAGTAGACCCTTTGTTGGCAGGTTTTGCTTTAGTTTCCCTTCTCTCTAAACTCATGCTTGCTTGCTGGTTGCATCTCTTAAATAAACCACTTGCATTAGAATCTTATTTTCCAATTCTGTTTCTGGGGTCACAAATGACTTTATCCCTGTGTTTGTCATTTTCCTTTTCTGAAAACGCTGACTGTGGTACAACAATGCTACTTGGGAAGATCATGTACCACACAAGGTGCTTAGCACAATGCCTGGCACAGTTGAATGCTCAAGCCTGGTAGCTACAATTTATACTGTTATGTGTTCAATATGTGTTAGATATTATAGGTAAGAGCTTAAGATTTGCTAAGTATGCCAAGTACCTTGGTTAGGCACTGTGCATAGGATGATAAACAAGATGCTACGGATCTTTACCTGCATGCAACTTATAGTCTCATGGAAAGTGTATGTTCATGAGTAAGGGTTGCATGAGAGAGAAGGGGGTACCACTGCGGGAGCACATTGTAGAACTTAGCCTAG
Source organism: Oryctolagus cuniculus (assembly GCF_051225735.1). Lineage (NCBI taxonomy): Eukaryota > Metazoa > Chordata > Mammalia > Lagomorpha > Leporidae > Oryctolagus > Oryctolagus cuniculus. Next base: position 71,167,344 of record NC_142867.1, read on the forward strand.
TACACAGGTCTCAGAGAACACTTTGAAGGAAGTTGGTATTTAAGATTTGATGGGATTGGCTAGGGAGTGTGTGCACATGCATGTGTGTGCGTGTGTGTGTGTGTGCGTTTGTATACTTAGGTATTCAGAGATAATGTTAAAAGTAGAGAAAATTGCAGGGCTGGGGCTGTGGCATAGTGGGTAAAGCCACTGCCTGCAGTGCCAGCATCCCATATGAATGCGGGTTAGAGTCCCAGCTGCTCCACTTCTGATCCAGCTCCCTGCCATGGCCTGGGAAATTAATGGAAGATGGCCCAAGTCCTTGGGCCCCTGAACCAATGTGGGATACCTGGAAGATGCTCCAGTGTCCTGGCTTTGGATTTGCCCAGCTCTGGCCATTCCAGCCATTTGGGGAGTGAAACAGCAGGTGGAAGCCCCACCCCTCCTCCCCCCTCCCCGCCTCTCTGTAACTCTGCCTTTCAAATAAATAAATAGATCTTTAAAAAAAGAATATTGCATGGTGAAAGGCCTATGAGAAAGATAAATAGGGGGAGGTAGAAAGGAAGTAGGGAGGAAGAGAAAGACAAAGACTGTAATTGCCTGCAAGGAAAAAGCAAAAAACGGCCCATCTCATTGCACATTTATCCGAAATTCACTACTTCAGTTTTCAAGGTTTTTTTTGTGTGTGCGTTTATGTGTTTTGTTTATCGATACTGGGAAACCAGAAAAATATCTGGTGAGCAAATATTGCTGCTGAGTTACTGAATACGTTGATAGATATCCTGATTTCATTTGAATCTGCCTTATGAGGTGGGTGACTATCAGGCAAGTCCCCTGACTTGAGTCAACTCTGGGCCACCAACAAGAGGCACTTAAGTTGAAAAGCTGAGAGCGCCACCCTGAGGCTGAGCCAATTCTCATGGCGGTGACTACCAGGAATCTTCATGGTGGGCTCTCTTCTCACAGGAACAGCCTCATCTTGACACTGTGCCATGATTCAATGTTAGCACCTGACATCCACCCCTCCCCCTATTCTGGATTTTAGGTCTCTGTCTTCTAATACTAAGAAATGTACGCCTTCAGCAATGTAAGCAGGCAAGATCATTGCTGAAAGCCTGAGTGATCTTCCTGACTCAAGTCCTGAGCCCTAGAGAAGTTATAAATCAGACAGCTCTGATAGAGATGAATTAAACATTACATGGTGCAGCTCTTTGAACTCTTAGAAGGCAAAGTGCTCAATAAATGAAAGTTGTTATTAACACTTCTGGCTGTAGAAGACACTAGGGCAACTAAGAACCCTTACTTTTTAAATCTTTTCCTTTCTATTTTTAGTGGCTGTAATGAAACTTATTGGCTTACAGGTATACCCTGGTCATCTATCTGGGCTTTAATGTTGAGTAACTTCAAGAGCCAACAACCACTGTAACCACCACTGCACAGACATCATCAGGAAGACATATGTTTTATTCTTAATTGGATGGTATGGATTGTTTTTCTTTGCAGTATTACTGGAAAGTGATATGAGTGGATTTTCCAGAATGGAGTAATAAAAATAAAATTTGATTGATTAATCCAATAACTATGGCTAGGAAGTATTTTGTGCTGCAGGGGAGAGGAAGTGCACAATGCCCTGCAGGTAGAGGCTGTACAACTCCTATTTGTTAGAGATAGAGAGTCCTGGGCTAGATGCTGACTGGGACCTTAGTGAATAGCTCAGGCTTGGAAGCAGCCTCCAGCCAAAGAGCCTGCCTTCCTTATGAGCTGTATCTTGTGAGTTGTAACTTTGGGACAAATAGGTATAGATGGTACATTACCTGTGCAAAGCCTCTTAACAAGTCACTGTTCATTTTCCCCGTTATTTTTAAAGCAGAAAACACTTAGTGCCTGACTATGGAGGGATGCAGAGGAGTGCTTAATCCCAAGGAAAGGTCAGCTGAGGGGGTCTGTAGTTCAAGTTGATTGGCAGAGAATTTCAATTAGGCACCATAAAACTTGTGGCATTGAAAACTCTCTAAGAGCACATTTTATATGGAAAGGACCATACTAGCTTCTGCAAGGTATCTACAAGCCATTTCCCTCCCATATTAAGAACCACTGCAATGAGGAATAAACACATAGACAGGCAGCATTGGAAGATTTATTATGTTTTAAATATATTTGTAATCCTAAAATGATCATTTGGCCTGAAATGCCATTTATATTTTATCCTGCAGATATTCTCTAAAATTTTGACCAGATTTTTACAAGGTATCAAATGCATTGCTCTAAAAGGAGGTCTACCTGAGCAAACTGGAGGTGGGAGGTGGGGTAGAACTCGTACTTACCCTTCAGGTCTCATTTCAAACGTAATTTCCTCTCCTGGTCCCCCATAGCCCTTCACACATACTTAATACACACATGTCTTTAAGATGTCAGCTCCCAGATTAATTGGACTTCCTTGGAAGAGGAAACTCAGTGTTTTTCAAGGTTCCGTTCCTGGACCCTGGTGGCAGGAACACTTGCCATAAATGCCCATGGGGTGCACAAGCAGCAAGGGCTCCCCATGTGGTGAGACCTGCACCAACGGGGATCCAAGGAGGTCAATGCAGAGTTCACTGCTAGCCCTGCCACCTTCTAGAGTGAGCCTTGCTACCCTGCCAGTTTAAGTCAAACAGGAAAATTCACTAGATAAAGTGGCTGAAAAGGAAGGATTAGGGATGACTTCAGGAGTGACTCGATGCAGCGACGTAAACAGCACCAGGACCTTCCTGTAATCTGTCTTCCTTGCTTCTCCTTCTACGTTGGCTCAGTATGTTCCCAGTGCAGATGGATTTTGCTTCTGGTAGTGGTGAATGTGATTAATTTCCTTGCTTGTGCTTTATATTCATTATTTCATGTAAATGGGCATGATTTTTTTAGATAAGCCAACTGAATCTGCTTTCTTTAATTTTATAAATGAGGAAACAGAATCACAAGAGTCTACCAGTTTGAATAATGTCACACAGCTAAGAAGCTGTGAAGTCAGGAATGAAACTTCATTCAAAATATGTATGTGGAGACGGGAAAGTCTGAACTTTGTTATTATTTAGACAAGTAATCACACCTTTCTGAGCTTTGGTCCTCCTAGCTGATAAATAGAAAATAGTTAACTATCCACACATATTATATATGAACATACACTATATATTATATATGAATAATAACAATTATGTGAAGACAAATTTATGGGTAAATTTAGCATATGTACTATGCATATACACACATATATATGAAATGATGTATTTGAAAAAATGTTGGCACATGGTAGGTTATCAATAAATACCCACAGAGTTAATTATATGATCCATCTAGCATGTGTACAAAACCTGACAATGAAATACATGACCCTTATGGAAAGTCATTCCTACTAGCTTAAGTTTGACTTACTAATGCGCATCTTCTCTGCTTCCTAACATTCTCATCCACTTATGTCGTTGTGCTATACTGTGTTACATTTGTCATGCTCTTGCAAATACAAACATAAGTCCTAAGAAGTAACTTTCTAGTTTTTATTCAAAACTATTTGTAGGGCACATAACTACATGTCAGGGACTGTGTTAATCCCTGAAAGACATGGGAAATAAGACAGATCGAGCCCCCACTCTGGTGGAGCTTATATTCCATAGGAAAGACAAGGCTGCAAACCAGAAAATAAAGCAATATATAAGAAAGCTTCAGGTGGAAAAGATACAGGCTGTGAAGAAAACAGAAAGCATCAGGGAAACAGAGAATGAAAAGCAGGCAGATTGAGCTGTCAGAGTAATCTTTTCCAAGAAGTGTTTATCTGGATAAAAGCTTGAAGAATCAAGAACAGTCTGGGTCACGGAATACGTTAGAAGTTTAGTTCTGGCACACAACACAGTAAGTACAAAGGGTCTGGGGTAGAAGCTAGGTTGGCCTTCTCTAAGGTCTGCAGGAGAAGTAGAGTTAGTTAGGGGAAGGGAGACAGTTGCTAGAGGCCAGCTCACGTCAGGCCTTGCAGTCCGGGTAATGAGAATGCACAACCTTCTCAGGACACTGGGAAGCACTGGGGAGTCTCTGAGCCAGCATCTCGATCTGATTTTCTGGATGATGGATACGCTGCAGGGGACACCAGTGGGAACAGAGGCATCAATTTTGGAAAGATGATGATGGCATGAAGCAGGAGTCCTGAAAGTACTGAGAATTGTTCAGATTCAGAAAGTACTCTGAAGGTATTAGCTGACAGGACTTGTAAGAGTTATTCAAGTTTTACTTGTTTTAAAGGGAAAGGGACATTTAAAAATGTTTCTGATGAAAGTCAGCATTTGCAGAGCACTATAAGTTGTGCTCTGTGCAAGGTGCTTTCTACTAATTACATGATTTGATACCTTTTATTATATGATTTGATACCTTTTTCATACTTGCCATATTTCAATTTTGTTTTCATTTTTCAATTCTGAATCTATTTATGTAGATCTTGACCTTGTTAGCATTGTCCCCAGTTGTCTGCCCTGGGCTCAATACTTAAAACTAACGGCAAATGGAACTTGTGAAAAGTTGAACCCCCTGAGCTGCCCAGGGGACAGTTTTCTTATATTCACCCTCTGGATCTTTGCTCTTCTGAGCTTTGGCCAACCAGACAGTGCTAGCAACTCTATTGCTGGCATTCCTGTTCTACAGCGGTGTGAATTTAATTATTTTGTAGATAGCTATTGTACATGAAGGAACAGCCAAAGTGATTTACACTGCCTGTAAAAAAAAACTTAAAAACAAACGTTCTTTAATCAGGTCTCAAGTGCTATGAAAATAACAGACATTTCATTAAGTCCATCTCTTGCAGAAAGAATCAGATGAGTTCATCAAATGGTTTTCTATACCTGAGTGTTCACACAGTAAAGTGCCTTTCTTGTTGTGTTGATTGATACAGGTGAGGGTAAGAATTAGAATTCACAGTCACTTTGGCCAAGACATCACCTCAACAGGTAGCTTCCGGAAGGCAGGCACTGCACATTCAGTGGAACTTGAACAGTGCCCTTCAAACTCAATATGGCAGAGCCGGCACTGTGGCGGAGCAGGTAAAGCCATTTGAGTCCTGGCTGCTCCACTTCTAATCCAGCTCTCTGCTCTGGCCTGAGAAAGCAATGGGAGATGGTCCAAGTCCTTGGGCCCCTATAACCACATGGGAGACCCAGAAGAGACTCCTGACTCCTGGCTTCAGGTCAGCACAGCTCTGGCTTTTGCAGCCACTTGGGGAGTGAACCAGCAGATCGAAGACCTCTCTGTCTCTGCCTCTCCTCTGTCTAAGTCTAACTTTGAAATAAACAAATAAATCATGTTTTTAAAAAACCCCTCAATATTATGCATCTTTGCTTAGGTACAATGCAATTCTCACTTCTCAATGTCAAAGTTTTATTGTTTGGAGTTGTGGTAATTTTTAAGCAATTAATAAAATCAATAAGTGACACCCTCAACTAGATTGTAGGCCAGTGCTTTGTGATGAGTAAGAATGAATATAAACGGAACCTGAATGGAGGGCTGCTGACAGAGCCCAGGACTTACTCCTGATTTTCCTTCTATATCCCACGGTGTCAAAGAAATTTTGGAACTGGCGACATATCCCTGGGTACTAGAGTTGAAAGGCAGCGATAAGCATTAGGCTGTTGGACACCATGAAGAGCAGTGCACCGACCCTGGTGTGAGCAGAATACCTGGGAGTTGAGAGTAGATGCAGCGCTGAGGTCAACAAGGAAAAGAACCGTGCATGATGGTCCATGGCTGTGCTTACTTTTCAGAACTGTGCCTCAGCCAGGTTGAGCTCGCCTTTTCCTGACACATTAACTTGTGTTAATTATCCTACCAGTTGAGACCTCAATTTTGCCATTTCTAAAATCAGTAGACTAACTGATCTCTCATGTTCTCTCAAGTTATGATATTCTGAGATTCTAGTTGCTCTTAAAAAAACAAACAAATTTCAAGGACAGCACAGTGAAAGATTATTGATGAACATTTGGACCCAAGTCTTATAATATATAAGTCCCAAGTTAAAAAAATTAAAAGAACAAATAAAAACCTGTATAAATTCAATAATTCAAAGATATATGTATTCACAGCTGGGTAGGGTAAAAATGCCTCCTCTTTTAACTTCTAATCTCAACATAATAAAAGGTAATCAAGTCTTCAAAGCTATAGAAAAAGAGAAGATCAGAAATGACTATAAACTGTGGAAGAATTATAGAAATCTCCTTAAGAAGTTTCTTCTCAAAAGACACTAGGAACCTGAGAGATTTAACAGTAATTTAATTCAAGCATTCAAGAAATACATAAAGGCATTCAGTATTGTACATTCTGGAGAGCAAAAGATGGCAAAACTATCCACTTCATTCCACAAGGAAGATTTGATCCAGATCCCCAAAAGTTGATAAAATATTATGCAGAAATAATAAAAAACCAACAATTTACACCATGAATACAGATTAAAAACATTAAATTAACTACTTCGAATTAGAATTGAGCAATCTAATATAACTGATTCAATAATCCAATAGGAATAGCCTCTGTTTCAATATAATGAGGTCAAGTCATGCAATGGAAGATAAGTAAGCTAATAATTTTTTTTAAAAAAAAGATGATTATGGGGCCAGGACTGTGGCATAAAGTAAAGTCATTGCCTATAGTGCTGGCATCCTATAAGGACACCAGTTTGAGAGCTGGCTGCTCCACTTCCAATGCAGCTTTCTTCATGGCCTGTGTTAGCAGTAGAATATGGCCCCAGTTCTGGGGCCTCTGCACCTGTGTGGGAGACCTGGAAGAAGCTCCTGGTTTGGGATTGGCCCAGCTCCTGCCCTTATGGCTGTCTGGGGAGTGACTTGGCAGATGGAAGAGCTCTCTCTCTCTCTCTGCCTCTGCCCTTCTGAATCTCTGCTTTCTAATAAATATATAAATCTTTAAAGATGATTATTTCAACATCCCCAAATGTATTTAATAAAATTTGGTGATAATTTAATTTGTCAGATTGGCATCATATAATTCTCCTTTATTTTATTTTATTTTATTTTATTTTATTTTATTTTATTTTATTTTATTTTTTGACAGGCAGAGTTAGACAGTGAGAGAGAGAGACAGATAGAAAGGTCTTCCTTCTGTTGGTTCACCCACCAAATGGCAACTACTACCAGTGCGCTGCACCAATCCGAAGCCAGGAGCCAAGTGCTTCCTCCTGGTCTCCCACGTGGCTGCAGGGCCCAAGCACTTGGGCCAGTCTCCACTGCCTTCCCAGGCCACAGCAGAGAGCTGGAATGGAAGAGGAGCAATTGGGACTAGAACCCTGGGTGCCGGCACCGCAGGCGGAGGATTAGACTAGTGAGCCGCGGTGCCGGCCTTATTCTCCTTTAATATGTTGAATATTTCTACTTGGAAACCCCAACAAAATGACTCTTTATAAGGGTCCCTACATGCAGAGCTCTAACTTAAAAATAAGACAAATGTATGTACTGTGCTCCTTATTGTTTAACATTATTTAATCCTAGCCTATGCAACAGATCAGGAGAAAAAATGAAATACATATTAGCAATTTTTAAAACAGTTTCATAGACCTTGTCAGCAATTCTGAATTTCAAAATATTCTGAACATTTTGCATCACTGATTTGATGCAAACTCTGCTCTGAACTGATGTAAAGCCTCTTAATGTAAATGTTTATCCAGCTGCAGAGATGTTAATATGCTTGATTACAGGCCTCTTCCTCAGACCCTGCAGAGACTATTGGAATACACACCACATTACCATTCAAAATTCTGAATTACAAGATATATCTAGCCCGGAGGAGTTCAGATAAAACACTGTCAATCTCTATTATGTGCAAATGGCATGATTATGCACCAAGGGCATTTTATACATCAGATAATTTTTGTTAGAATTAATAAAAGGTGTTTAATGTAAATGTCTTTGTCAACAAAGCAAAGGTTAAAGCTGTCTGTTTATATATCTGTTTGCCCCCTATGTTGGTAAGCTTCTCCAGGGCATGGGTTACATCTTGCTCATTTATCTACCACTTATGCCTGGCACATTGCTTGGAAGGATGTAAACAAAAATAGTATTTTAAGGAAAAAGAGATGAGTGTACCAATGAGAAAATAAGTTTTTAATTTCTAATTTTAATACATACATTTCACACAATTCCAGTCAATATTCTGGTAGGAGTTTAAATTTTGTCTTACTTTGTCTTAAGAACAGGTTGATAAAAAATGTGTCTGGAAAAGCAAACCAAGCAGAATAACAAGGAACATTCTTAAAAGACAATGCAACTAGGAACAAAGCCCGATTCACGCTGGGCTCTTCTACCTACTCTCTCAGTGATTTTTGGCAAGTTGCTTCTAAGAACCAAGGCCCTCGTGTCTAAAATAATAATAATAGTAGCAGAAGCTGAAAGACTTCTAATATACTCATTATCCATATTTTCCCCTTTGTGAATTGCTTGTTTAGTGTCTCCTCTGGCCACTTCCTACTAAGCATGCTGATCTGTCTTCTGTGAGTTGATTTGCTTATTTTAAATGATCATATATGTGAAATAAATAGTTGTTGAATCCTGCCAAAGATATCAGGTCTATTTGGAGGCGCTTCTTATATGGCACTGATATTTACAACTTTTTCTATTCTCTTACCAAGAATTCATATTTGGTGCTTTATAATCTATTTCAAGGTATGGTAGAGTTAGCCTGAAGTAGAACTAAGTGAGGAATAGGGAAACAAGGTGATTTTAATAATATTTAAGGCAACATTATTAATATAAACATAGTTTAAAAAAAAAGAGCCTTTTTTTGTATTTTGAAGACTGTATCTAGAGGCACTGAGAAGGGTCGAGAATTCAACATCCACTTATATTCTGTGTTACAATACAGCTTCTAACGAAACTAGATTGCCCCAATCCCCTGGGACCCCTGAAACAGAATTGTCCACCTTTACACCAACACGGGTGGGAAGACTCGCCTGTGGCATGTGCTCAGGTGGACTTTAGGGAGTTTGTGCTGTAAGCCTGAAGTTCTACTGGGGTTGCCTGAAATGAAAACATGCACAGGAGAGTACTTGGTGTTTCATGCACAAAAGATGTGCCTGTGCCGGGCTTAGGTGTGGTTTCCTATGGAGGAGCAGGAGGTCATTGTCAAAGTATTGATGAGACAAACACAGTCAGAAAGCTAAATTAAAAAAAAAAAATCTTTCTTAAAAATTTTATTTAAGAGGCAGAGAGACTGAGAAAGAGGTGGGTAGGAGGGAGAGGGAGAGAGAGAGAGAGAGAGAGAGAGAGAGACTCCTCCCATCTTCTAGCTCACTCTCCAAATGCCCAGGAGCTAGAAACCAATCCAGGTCTCCCATGTGGGTGGCAGGGACCCACCACCTGCTCCCCTCAGGGTTCGTATTAGCAGGAAGATGGAATCAGGAGTGAAGCTGCGACTTGAACCAGACATTCCAACACGTGGTGTCTTAACTGCTGTACCAAATGCCTGCCCCAATAAGCTGAAACTTTTTTAGTAATTAAAAAAGAGACAATGGACAAAACAGTGTTTGTTCAGTCACTGCAGCAAACCCCTTAAGTTGGTATTGCTATTTCTGTTTCAGGGATAACAAATCTAGGGCCTCAGAGAGACTAAAAAAACCAGTCTCGTGGTTTATAAATGGCGAGACCAAGATTCCTGTTGGTGGGACACTGCTTTTCCTGGTCCATATAGAAGAGTCTTCCATGGATGTTCACCATGAATTACTTAGACAAAATAGGGCCAGCAAGCACCCTGTTTAGGTTTACATACGTGAAGCTCTTGGTACTGTTTCAACTCTGAATTCATGAACACAGAGACTGCGATTGCAAATTTGGGAAAGCAGCCATGGGGAATGATCCAAAACTGAGTCAGGGGCTGAGGATGGCGTCACTGGGCTCAAGAGGGTCCAGTTCTTCAGAGACGTGAGCCAGCATCTCTCCCTCCTTCCTTTTTTTACTGCAAGCTTTCCATAACTGAGTGGAAGCCTAGTCTACTTCCTCCTGCCCTGGATGTCAAACAGGATCTGAAGAATTCAGTGTTAGCCTTAACTACTTAGGACATTTCCCCAAATGGGGGTAGGCCCTGGGAGACAGAAAAGGAACCCTATTTCTGCACAGAGTCTGAAAGGTTAAAGTGAGCTCTACCCTGGTACCTGTGTCAAGCACGTCTGAGAGCAGAGAGCATCACCCTTGTCTACCCAGGGTTAGGTTAACTCTCCCTCCACGTCAGAGACACCACCAGAGTCTATGCCGCAGTGTCTGTGTGCACATTAGCTCTGCCTACCACAGTCGCTGCTTTCAGATGAAGGCCTCCCTTGCTCTAAGAAGCCTCTTCTTGGTCAAGCCCTCTTGTGCTCACATGGCCATTTCCCAAGCAGGCTGCCCTTGTTGCCTCCCTGTGTGTCCACCCACTCTTCCCTTCCATTTAACCAGAATCTACTAAGTAACTAGGGATGGCCCAGCACCATGCTGGGTTCCCAGAAGATGAGCATTAACATAGAAAGACCCAGATCTCAAGGGTCTCACACATTATAAGGAGATCAATCTAGACCCTTGATCATTGCAATCTGCAGAAATGTGGCCCATGATTTAAGTACATAAAGCTCTGAATGGTTATGTTTTTCAAAGAAGCTAATTTCACAAAAAATTTGAAAGGTGAATGGGGGTTTTTCAGCAGACTGGGCAGCAGAGAGCCGAGAGCACTCCACGCTGAAGAAGCAGCCCTTGCACAGACAAGAGAGAGCACAGGCAGGAGCTCGAGGCAGGTCAGGAGGGGCGCAATGGTTATGCTGAGGAATGCAGTTTGGTGAAGAGCAGTGGGGAGCCATACTTTCACCCATGGGGATAATTGCACAAGTCCTCCTTTTTTTTCCAGGTTAGCTCAAGCTTGGTATTGATCACAATGCTTCACACGTAGAGAGGGGATTTCCTTTGCCAGAGTTTGTCTACCTTACACCTGACTGATCTGTATATAACCTTGGACACTATTCCTTTAACCCACCAGTTTCCCAGGCAAGGCCATTTCTCCTTGTCCAGCAGTATTACCTGTGTCTGTAGGTGTTTGCTGCTAAAGTGTGATCCGTGGATCAGCCAACATCCATTTTTCTTGGGAGCTGGTTAAAAATGCAGAACCTCAGGCCCTCCATGAGACCTACTAAATAAGAGTCTACATTTTAATAAGCTCCCTGGGGAGTCCTGCACACACTGGAATTCACTTTTCAGTAGACTGCATTATGCAGCCTGTTGGCACTGGGACAGAACTGCCATCCCTCACGCACCTGGCCTTCACAGAGGAGCAGACAGACTGACCTCCCGAGGATCATGCTAGGTTAATCCCTCAAACTGGGGTGAAAGAATGCCATGTGGATACATTTCACCCTTGAACAACCTTATAATGTGAGCCGTAGTGTTTTCATTTCACGGAAACTGAGTTTAAGCCACAAATCCACATGCACTTGAGGTACTCCTCTCTTCTCCAGAGTTCTCCACAAATCCCAGGAAGAATGACGCCAGTGTCTCCACCAATCTAAAAAACCAAGGTCCTATCCAAGAAGGAAAGGGAACTGCGAGTCCTTCAATAACCAGCTCTCCATTCCTGCGAGCCTGGATGGCCCCTCTCCAGCTCAGCCAGCCCAGTGCGCAGTTCAAATGCAAAGGCCAGATTGCAGAGTCAGAAATCCCTCAGGCCCTTCCGTCACCTCCATTCTACCTTTCCTCTGTGGTACATGCAACATTCCAGCTCTCATCCTTGGGTTCCAGGTTCTCCATCAGTCTGCTCTCAGAGAGGGAGGGAAAAGCAGATGGTCTGGTGTGACTGCCTGACCTGAGTATTTATGAACATCATGAGGACAAACCACCAGCATCTCCCAAGGTCACATCAGGGAGACACTGGAAAGCAAACCGCACTTCGAACCTGAGGTTCTATCAGCTGGAAATGGCATCGCCCACCTCCAGCCTACAGAGCGAGGCAGCATATCACTCACACATCCCTTCTACATTCTAAAATACCTGGGTTCAAAACGAAGAGAAATACAACATCCGAAGTCCCAGTTTCACTCCTCATTCCAACCGGGACTAGAACCCAGGGTGCCGGCGCTGCAGGCGGAGGATCAGCCAAGTGAGCCATGGCTCTGGCCTATTTTATTTTTAGTTAATTAATTGATTTGAAAGAGTGACATGGCAAGAGGGAGAGATGGAAAGAGTGATATCTTTCAATTTGCTGGTTTGCTCTTCAAATGGCTGCAATGACAAGGTCTCATCCAGGTGGAAGCCAGGACCCAGGCAGTCCCACCTGGATAGTCAGAGTCCAGGCATTCAGCCCATCTCCATGGCCTTCCAAGTGTATTAACAGGAACCTGGATCAGAAGCAGAGCAGTTGGGACTGGAATGAGCTCTCTGATATAGGATGCCGGTATTGCATGTAGTGCCTTAATCCTCTGTGCCACAAACACCAGCCCCTTTTTACATCTATTTAACCAAGGAATACATCCTGAAGTGCTCTGAATGTTGTGCCATCCTCCGAAGCCAGCAGGGAGGCAAGGTCTGTAACCAGCTCCAGGGAATCTGGACCACATCCCTGTTACGCCCTGTCAAGCTGCATCCATCGGATTAGGTTAGGAGTGAAGATGTTACACAATGTGACCAACGGGACCGGAAGCAATGACACGACCTGCCAGCCACTGCTTTCTTGACAATTCTGTGATAGAATGCTGGGGGCGGGAAGAGTGGTGATGTGGGGGAGTAGGGGACAGTTATTTATAAAAGTTTGCTTGGAGGAAGGGAGTAGCAAATTGGTCTTATTTCTCAAGGCTTATTTGTGAGTTTCACTAGTAAGCTGCAAAAAAAGTGTTTTTTTTTCTTTGATTTGTTTTATTTTGTTTTTATTTATTTATTTTTTCCCAACAGGGCAAGAGTTGTGTTTCAGGGGCTGGTTGGTCTCTTGGGAGCTGAGCCAGAGACAAAGATTTGTGAGGCTTTCTCTTTCATAAGATGAACCCTGTGCACAGGCAAGGCCAGGAAATGGCAACTGAAGGTTGAAGACACCTGGTGCCTGCTTGGAGGTGGCTGAACGGTGGCTTCTGTCTGTCAGCACTTCGACCTCAGGGCTGGCCTCCACGGGAGCAGGTGAATCCCCTGATGGTGGTGTTGGGGAACCAGATGCAGCTGCGCTCTCCCTGAGTGTGTCTGCTGGGGATGATTGCCGAGACATCCCACCTGCAGATATTCCCATGACAGAAAGTGCCAACGAGGACGGGCTCTTCAGACAGTGCAACCGCAGTCACTCAGAACTGGGCTAACCCCTCAACTGCAGCAGGTCAGTGCTGGGGAATTCCTAACCATGAACCTAGCGCTCTTTGCTCTACAGTAGGGAGTTTCAGCCTGCCTGACACTCACTCACCACACACACAGGACCAGGACCACATAGGAAAACTAGACATCTGATTTTCTTTGGGTGAATCACCCTGGAATCTTCTCTTTTGTTCACGGCCAGATGCACTTCAGTTCATTTGAAATGACAGAGGCAATGTAGTGTGGTCATTGGGAAATGGGTTCTAGAGCCATGTTACCTGAGTTATAACCCTGTTTCGATAGTTTCCTCCTTGTACAAACTGGGAAAGCTACTTGAGCTCCCTGAGTCTCAATTTTCTTCATTTCTAAAGATGAGGATGACAGTGGTTCTAATTCCATTGATGTAAGTGAATATGTTTGTAGACAATGTCTAGCTCATGGTAAATAAAGCTCATCTTCCATAAAAATTTTATTTCTGATTTTTGGCTCTGTCTCATCTTTTTGTCTTCTTAAGAGAATTTTTCATTTTGCCTTTCAGAACTGGAGTTGATATTTGGCCTTTATGTTGCTTATTAACACTTGGGCAAGTCTCAAAGACTTTGGCTTGGAGTTCTATGATTTGCCTACTCAGATAAAATTTCTCTTTGAAAACTTGATTTCTGGCTTTAGCCTGCTAGGCAAACTAAATCTATGAATTCAGTCATGACCTAATTGTCCGGATCTCAGTGGTGAAGAACTCTCACCAAAACCCATTAATTCAGAGGCTTCTTGACATGGTTCACCTATTGGTTCCTTCCTCTCCCAAATCAGATCTTTGGATTAAGAAAGTCAGCTCTGAGGCCTTATCCTTTCCCAGACCATATTTCTATGGCACATGACAGATGTTCATTAAATATCCTGAACAACTCTCCAGTTCCTTTTCTATACCTAGTCAACCGGTCATCACTGGTCATCATGTGGTCTGGCTCCAGGTATAGTAAGAGCAGTATTATGTCATCCATTTGCCCTCCATGGAAGATAGTTTCCCTAGAAGGGAAAGCAGTTGCCAGAGAATCCTTCAAGCTTACATTGACCTGAATTTACCACGTGTCTCAGCATGCTTGGGTGATCTATAGCTTATCACATTGCAAGCTTCAATTCTCCACATGGTAACTTGAGCACTATAACTCATTTTGTGTGCAAACTCAGAGGGTTTTTCTTCCTCAAATATTTATGTATTTAACTTTTATTTATGAAAGCTAAGAGACAGAGAGAGACAGGCCAGAAGAGAGAGAGAGAAAGAAAGAGATTTGCTAGTTCACTCCTCAAATGCCCACAACAGCTTGGCCTGGGCCAGCCCAAAGCCAGCAGCCAGAAATTCAACTAGGACTTTCATATGAGTTGCATGGATGCAACCTCTTGAACCATCACCTGCTGCCTCCAAGGGTGGACATCAGCAGAAAGCTGGAACTGCAAGCACACCTAGGACTCACACCCAGGCACTTGGATATAGGATGCAGGTCTTAAACATCATGCTAAATGCTCTCCCCATTTGTGTGAGAACTCCTAATGAAGTGCTTTAGAAAGAGCTTCCTGGGAATATAATCAGCAGCAACAGATAGTATTTCCATATGTTTAATTGCATATGGAAACTAGGACCCTGGATGGGGGTTCTGCACACCATCCACACGCAGAACACCTGGAAGTCATAGAACACCATGATTGTTGCACAGCCACAAAATGAAGGATGCAATTAATACCAATATCTAAACTAAGTGTGATTTTATGAGCAGAGAATACTATATTCCTGTGTACAAATGCACCAAAAACCAGAGCAAAGTGTTCAAATCTATAAAAAAATTAATCATGACTTAAGTGAGGTGACTGATTCTGAGTTTTTCCATTTACATTCTTTTTCATTAATTGGGTCATTGGCAGGTATACAGGGAAGGCAAATAAGAGCCAGTCCTAAGTCTCAAGAGAAAACTAGGGGTAAAAAGGTTTTAAAATGGCAAAATTTTATCCATTAACTTATTTTTTTCTGGAAAATAAAATTCTGACATTATTTGATTTTCACAAAGGAATACTTCCAAAAGAGCATAAATATCAGTATTTTCTGCCTTAGATTAAGAAAATGCTTCCCATGGAAGAAAAACAATCTACTCCAGCCAAAGAGATTGGCACATTTAATGCTGTCACTCTGCCAACTTTGACAGAGCCTGTTGTCAGAGACCTGCTGAGAATGCCACTTTCTAATCCACAGGATTTTTCTCAAGACAAAAGTGAAAAGGGCATGGACTCCTGGCATTGCTCTTACCCTCCCACCTTGCCCACCAACATGTTCCTACAAGCCACAAACACTTGAGCATGGAAAAATAAGAAAATTTGAATTTATATAGATAGACATTTTACCTTAGACATGCACATCAATGGCCAGGCAGGACGACTTTACTCAGCTGTCTTGTGAGCACCAAGAGTGCTTATCCTGAGAATGAGAAAACACAGAAAAGCACATAAACCCTAGGAATGTCTGCTTTTAAGCCTGCAGATCTGAAGTTCACAAAATGTAATGGGCAGGAAAGGAACAAGAACTCTTCACAGTAGTTTGACTGAAAACTAAGAAAATCAGGAAAAGACATTTTTCTCCAGTCTTTCTCCTAAAGATGCCTGGGAATATAGGCTGGTTACCTTGGAAATAGACATAATAGATGTCCAGTGTGCTACATCCAGCTGGGAAGGGACTGTATCATGAAAGAGAGGAAGAGAGGCTCTTATGTTAGAAGCAACCTGGTTCAATCATTTAGCTGCTCAGGATTACATTTGTCTCATGTATCAAATGGGGGCAATGATGTCTGTCCTCTCTAGACCAGCATGAGGACTAAATAAGAGGAGATATGCACTGCTTTTCCCGCCATGCCCTACACAGAGCAGGCACTGCTTACATGCTCATGTTGGCTTCCTGCACGGGCCCCACCCTCAGCCCTTTGAGTCTCCCATGATAACTTCCAACATCTTACCACAGTGTTAGCTCCATAGAGTTTAACTGAGAAAACATGAACCATCTCTAGGACTTCAAACAACTACCTTAAAAGCAGGGGTGAGTTGGGGGAAGAGATGATAGTTACCTTCATATTTAAACACAGCAACAACTAAACAGGTCTTCTACATGCTAGACCTGTCTATTAATAATCTGCTATGTGCTGATAATTGTATACCAATCATCTCTTCCGCCTTCACCACAACCACACAGAGCAGGTGATATCAGGACACCCAGGGATGGAGAAGCGAGGATCGTATAGCTCCTGCGTGGAGGAGCTGGGATTTGAGTCCATGCTGTCTCCCCTCCTGTTTGTTCTCTTTATCACCCCACAAGCTGGTTTAACCAAACCCCATGCCAAAGGGCTGCGATGTCCTCCAGCTGATTCCACACACTCTGTTCAATTTTCCCTTCCCCCTTCCTCCCTCCTTTCTTCTTTCCCTTTCTTTTTCTCTCCTTCAACATCTATTTTTAATCTGAGTTTACTCTTTCATGTACTCTGTTCTCTTTTGCCTTGACAGACAAGATCATTGATCAGTGCAGAACATTTAGGATCTCCTTTGGGCCTAGTCTTTCACTGGCTGTGTCATCTCAAAGGAGTCACTGAATTTCACTGAAACTTGGGTATTTTCCTCTGTATAGTGAATGTAGTAGATGAGACGATGCTAAAAGGCCCTTCCCAGCTTCTCAGTCCTATTACTTTGCAACTGTCTAAGATCATGCATATGCTGAGCACTTCATGGATACATAATGGTTTCGGACTCTAACAGCAAATTCCCTTGTTTTGGCTAAGGCTACAATTTCAAATTTCCATAAGACATGCATACTTCTGAACAGTCCACAAAGAGCCTATAAAGAAAAAAAAAACTGAAGCTCAAAGGGGTTGAGTAATGTACTCAAGGTCTCAGAGGAGTAGCAGAGACAACATTGGATTCCAAGTCTCTGTGTCTAACTTCTACAGTTTTTCAACTATCCCAAACATACAACACAAAAAGGTTAATGGACTCCAATCACTCTCAGTTCTGATTTTCAGTTGAAAATTTAGGTTATTGTTGATGATGATCATGATAAGTAGTATGTATTCTGAACTTCTCATGTGCTAGTAGGTAATATTAGACCTTCACACAGATCTTTTAGTTTGCCTATCACATCAGACATTACCTGTGATTATCCTCTCTGATAGAGGCAATGGGACTAACATTACTTGCCCTGAGTCACAACACTAGTAAGTAGGAACTGCAGATTTTAACCAGGAACACCTAGATCTTGGCTGAGTTTATAGTTTACCCCACTCACTGTGCTTAAAGCAGTTAGGATGCATTTTAGTTACTAAGCCGCAAGTGTGATGACTAGAGAGAAAGTTGGAGAAGCTGAGTTTGTGGGGTAAACCACAAAGACAGCCATGCCATTTAGTCACGCACAGATTCCAATAAAGGAGAAGACGTGGATATTTTTGCAAAAGATTTGTGAGAGACTGTTGGGAATCTGCCTCTTGAACTGTTTCCCCATTAAAATTGCCAGCTGGCCAGCTCCACGGCTCCCTAGGCTAATCTTCTTCTACCTGCGGTGCTGGCACTCTGGGTTCTAGTCCCAGTTGGGGCATCGGATTCTGTCCCAGTTGCTCCTCTTCCAGTCTAGCTCTCTGCTGTGGCACAGGAAGGCAGTGGAGGATGGCCCAGGTCCTTGGGCCCTGCACCCACATGGGAGACCAGGAGGAAGCACCTGGCTCCTGGCTTCGGATCGGCACAGCACGCCAGCCATAGCGGCCATTTGGGGGTGAACCAACGGAAGGAAGACCTTTCTCTCTCTCACTGTCTAACTCTGCCTGTCAAAAAAATAAATAAATAGGGCCGGCGCCGTGGCTCAATAGGCTAATCCTCCACCTTGTGGCGCCGGCACACCGGGTTCTAGTCCCGGTTGGGGCGCCGGATTCTGTCCCGGTTGCCCCTCTTCCAGGCTAGCTCTCTGCTATGGCCAGGGAGTGCAGTGGAGGATGGCCCAGGTGCTTGGGCCCTGCACCCCATGGGAGACCAGGAAAAGCACCTGGCTCCTGGCTCCTGCCATCGGATCAGCGCGGTGCGCCGGCCGCAGCATGCTGGCCGCGGCGGCCATTGGAGGGTGAACCAACGGCAAAGGAAGACCTTTCTCTCTCTATCTCTCTCTCTCACTGTCCACTCTGCCTGTCAAAAAAAAAAATTAAAAAAAAAATAAATAAATAAAATAATTGCGAGCTAGTGTTCTGACAATGATAAAAGAAATGACAGAGAAAATGTCAGATGATAGCGTTTGTCAGTAGGGTGTGCAGCATCCTTCACACTCAGGCAGTCGGGCCTATGTGCCGTCCTCCCCATGGGCAGAGGAAAACTGGGCTCCAAGGAGAATGCAAGTAAAGCCAACAGCAAATGAACAGAAGAAGCACCATTTATTTGGTTGGATGCCAATTCACCAAGAAAAGTGCCTTCCAGAATTGCAGCAAGCAGAGCCACGTGATTAGGATGGAGAAGGCAGTCGAGTGTGTTTGGCATCTGTGGGAGATTTGTTTGTATATTCTAATTGCATCATCATTTAGCTTTATTTCATCTGGAACCTGGCTGCCAAATGAGCATATTGATTAGCAGTCATGAATGCATATTTCTCAATTAAAAACCATCAGGCTTATAAAATCCCAACCACGTCAAGACCAGGAAGTGGATTTTAGCATACTGTGAGTGGTCACATTGGCCACTTTCTACTGAATATCAGCTACAAGTCTGGCACCTTAGAGATCTGGCTTACTGAAATGCCACAGCCCCTTTCAAAACAGAGATCACTGAACAGAAACTTGGAACAATTCAAAACTTTGACCAGTGCCACACAGACAGAAGGTTGTGGAGTATGGGTGTGAACTCACGTGTGTACCATTCACATTCCACAGCGCTTCTTGGTCCACACAGTTAGTACAGTGTGCTGGTTAGGAGTGCAGACTGTGATACCACACCGCTTGGCTTGAGATCTCAGCTCTGTCACCTACCAGCTCTGTGATCCTGAGAACAGCTTTCTGGACATCTCTGTGTCTCAGTGTCCTTATTGGTGGAACCAGGAAAGTAATAGTTCCAAAGTTGTTCAGATTACATGAGCTGCTCTGTGTAAAGTCCTTAGACAAAGGCCTGATATCAGGAGTTACTGTTATGTTTACTTGCTCTGGGTATTGTGGAAAGGAGGCTACAAATCCCTGACCTTCAAAAACTTGCTGTAGGCACTCTGTACTTCCAA
Organism: Oryctolagus cuniculus; assembly: GCF_051225735.1. Lineage (NCBI taxonomy): Eukaryota > Metazoa > Chordata > Mammalia > Lagomorpha > Leporidae > Oryctolagus > Oryctolagus cuniculus. Next base: position 71,186,886 of record NC_142867.1, read on the forward strand.
AGACTTTGCAACAATTCAATTTTCCTCCCAGCAGCCCAATGCAGCAGGTCAGACCACTGTCTCTCCCTCCTAGACTGAGACGTGCAGAACCACTGGGCTGAAGGATTTTCAGTGCACTCAATACTTGATTCTTCTTTTTACATCCGAATATACCTGGAACAATGCTAGTTTATTTTACTTAGCCTTATTCATTGGATACTTTTGGTCTACTTGTGACAACCACTCTACAATTAGGTGCTATTATCTCTGCTTCACAAATTGATGGACCATAACATTGAAATAATTTACTCTAATGCCTATAACCGGTAGGGAATAAGGTTGGGATTTCAACCCAAATCTGAATGTGTCCCAAATTTACATGCTTGTACCCAAATTGTGGTATCTAATCACTAATTTCTCTTTGTTCCCCCTGATGAACTCTTACTCCTCCAATGAGATTCAACTCAATATCTATCAGCTTCCTGGACTGACATCTAATTGAACACATGCTCTAGGGAGCCCTTGCCCCATTCCATAAATTCAGGGCATCGTGTGAACAGTGATGGACACAACAAAGTATGCATTTGGTTTCAAGCTGGTGATAAACAAGTATGTAGTGGTATGCTGTAAAAAGAAGCAATGAGGGTGCTAGCGCTAAGAAAACTGGGGGCAAAAAGCCAGCGGATGGCACACAGCCTGTCTGAGGAGAAGACATTTAAGTGGAGATGAAGAATGAGGGCTTGTGAAAAGTGGGGGAGGGGCTCCCATGCAGAGCAGGAGCCTGGGCACTGGAAGAAAAGGAGCCAGAAGAAAGCACATGGAGCAAATGAGACAGGGGAGGTGGAGTCAGTGCTGGGCTTGGTAGAAGGTATTGGAGAAGCAACCTGGGGCGATCCGAGGTCTTGTGAGGTTTTGGGGTTCTGAGTGCTGCAGAGCCCTGTGTAACCCCTACTGATGGATACTTGTTATCACATCACATTGGTAGCCCACCCTAATTTGTCTGTTCCCACTCTAGACCAAAAGATTTTTAGGCACATGAGACACTGTTCAGGACCCGGTGAGCATTCAGTAAATTAACTAAATGAGTGAATAAAGTGCATCCATAATAAAGTTCATCCTAGTGGATTATAGATTTTTATTGAATGACAAACATTGAATGATACCATTTAGTGAATGATAACCATCATACTGCTGGAGTAAAGGAAGAAACCAGCATTTCACCCCTGGCTTAGAATAAAATCAATCAGACATATTCATGTATATATTTGGCTTTGTGTAAAAATAGATAACAATTGCTACCATTAATAGCTTTGCACTTGGGCCTGGTGCCATGGTGTATCAGGTAAAATCCCTACCTGCAGTATCTGTGTGGCCATTTGGGGAATGAACAAGTAGATGGAAGATCTGGTTCTCTCTCTGTCCCTGTCTCTCTCTCTGTAACTCTGCCTTTCAAATAAATAAATAAATCTTTAAAAAAAATAGGTTGGTACTGGACTGGTGCCTTACTTACAGCTTAGTTAATTTTCATGCCAATAAACATGAAGTAGATCCTGATAATTCCCATTTCTTATTAAGGAAAAAATAAATAAAAACAAAATCATGGAAGAGTTTGAACAAGTTTATAGATGACAAAGATAATACTTGCAGCATCGGAATTTGAATCCAGGTATTTTATTCAAAATCTACGAGAGTATTAAACAAGTTAGTAGAAAAATGGTGTTGAAAGGTAAGTGTGTTTTGATGCAAAAAAAAAAAAAAAAAAGATTGTGAAATCCATGCCTAGTTTTTCCATACTTCACATTTTCCATGAACTTTTGAAGACCTGTGTACGTACTTTGCAACCTTGTGATGTGTCTCTTAAGATAGTAATCCTCAGATTTTTTTTAGATTAAAAGAATTTAAACAGAAGACATTAAAGTAATAATAAACATCGAAAAGTAGAAACTAATTGAATTTTTAACAGTGAATGTTAATGAAAAATAAAGTTTGATAGAATCTCATTAATAAGTAGAATACAATAAAGAGAAAGGAAAGAACTCAATGCATGAAGGAGATGGTTTGTGGATACATTTGTTTAATTTGTTTTTGCTATGCTGCTAGGACATTAGACAGAAATTAACAGGCAGGGTGAAGCAATGGGAAATCTCATTTCCTAGGAGTGGCAGGCAACAGTTTGCGTACAGAAGCCAGTACTTGCCCAACGCTCCTTCTATGACTCTTCCCAACTGGTGGTGTCTAGAAGGCTTTCTCTTCTCCTTGCTACTGGAACAATTCCTTTTTATTCCCCATGACCCATGTGAAATCCTTCTCAATCTGCGATGTTCTACCTGGACTCCTGGGCTCCCATCACACCATGTCCACTCCCCTCTTAAAGCTTATGAAGTATTATAGTCTATATTTTTCTGATTCCTTCAATGTAGAAACTGGAGCCTGCACTTAGTGGGCTGTTAATAAGTTTCTGTTGAGTAGATGAATAAATTCAGTCATTCTCCTTTAATGAAAATGCCACTAGGCAATGAGGGAAGGGAAATGAAACATAATTATTCAGATGTGTCTGTTATTGATCTGACACTTTAGTTGAATTACTACATTTAGTTTTTTTAGTAACAGAATACATATTTCTATCCTCTCTTTTTGTAGATAAGTGAACAAGCACATAGAGTATAATGTTTTCATGCATATTACTAGGAACTAACTTTGCATTTCTGAGAGAAATGGAACAAGCCATGAAAAAAAATGGAGTATTGTGGACCTAGGGGAGATATAAAAATAATATTAGGAGGAAATAATGCCAAGAAATATTTGGAAAGGGACTTTGAGATGAACTTCCTGCTGTCCTGGCCCTTGGTGTCTTACATGTAACTTATCTAATTTTCATAACAATAGACATGGGCAGGAGAACACAGCTGTTGGTGCTTCCCACCTGGCTTCAAATCCTGGCTTTGCTAGGATCCATTTAGGTAACCTTGGGCAAATCACAAAACCATGTTGAGATTCAGTTTCCCTATCTTTCAAATGGGAATAATAACAACATTTACTGTCAGGTAATGAAATGAAGTAATGAATGCGAAAAGACATGATAGATGCAATGCATTGAAGCTGTCTTCGACATTTAGGAAACATAAAAGTCTAAGCTAATTATGCAAGGCTTTCAAAGCAAAAGAAAGTTGTATGCTAAATAATGAGTACTGCCTTGTGGGGCACAGACAAATCGGGGCTGTGCCATGCCAACAGAGCAGTCCCTGGTCCATCACGTGTGGGAAAGAGTGCTCAGCAGTCCCATGACTGCTACCAATTAGGCAACACTTACTTTCCACCAGGCACTGGGCCCACTCTCCCCAGCATCAGCTCATTTATCCTCACAGCCGCATGGCTGGGAGGTAGGGCCTCTTGCAATATGTTTTATTTAAATGGTTCATCTCACACATGAGGAGACTACAGTTAGAGAAATGACATGACTTGTTCATGCTTACAGAGTAAGTGAATACAAGAACTGGGACTCACACCCAGCTTTATTGTGGGCCAAAGTCTGTGTCCAAGCCCCGTGTCATGCTGTCTCCACGGGCCTACTTCTTCCTCGGGAGAGTAAGTCAGCTCTTACATTATCCTAACTTTGAATAATGCCCCCAAACAGCTAAAGACAGGAGAGGAGGGCACAATTTATTCTGTGTTGTTCCAGAAGGCAGAATGAACACAGCACAGGAAAAAAAGAACCATGGTTCAATGATAGAAAAACTCTGTAGTTATAATTATGCACCTGTGGAACCAGGGAGCTACCACCAGACTTAAGATTTGGAGTGGCAATGAATTTTAACTCCACTTATTACCAGGTAAGGAAACATACATGTTAATACTCATACTCTTTAATCCTCAATGTTCTCAACTGTAAAATTAATATAGGACTCCTACTACGCTAATGTGTTTGGAGAAAAAGATTATACATACTCATTGCTGAGAATTGGTGAACTTGCCTCTGCTTCTTTAGTATACCCATTTTTTTTTTTCAGTATTAGAGCTGTTTAACAATGTGGTGTAGAAGTACTGGTTCCTTTCTCACTCCAAGTCACTGGCAATACACATGAGGGTATGGCTACACGATAGGACCCATAGTGCCAACTCAAGTCTCAGTGCATAAAAGAACTACAGGGAATTTCCACATCCAAGATTCCACAAAATTGAGGTGGATGGATAATCCAGCGTGGTAGATGATAAACCAGGATTCCAGAGGACCTCAGTGGTTGCTCAGAGTGTTACAATTAAGGCTATGAAATTGAACAGACATAAGTATAAAGTTTTGCCTTTGGATTAGAAATAAAACACAGTAACAACCTGTATTGCTTGTACAGATGGAGGAGGAATGGTGTGCTCCTGAGATAGGTGGGAACTGCTGCAGTATCAGCTGCACCTGATTTTATCTCTAAAATACCAGAAAAAAAAAAATACCATTGATTTAGGCTGCATAGTATTTTTTGAGATTCAGAATCTAGGCCAGAGAATTTCTTGTTCCACTCTACCAGGAACACCCTGTTGGGGAAAATTTCCTTCTGAAGTCATCCCACGGTTGAAAATTGCACAGTCCAAATACACTTGGAAAAACCCCGTATCACACAAGGTGCAGTGTACAGGATTTGGGGTACACAATCCAGTTCACTATCTCGTACGCACAATGAAGTGTGTGAACTACAAGGCTAAATTAAGCCTTCAGTGAGTCTACGTGTCTTACCTTAAAAGTTAACAAATCTCTAATGATAAATGGGAAACAGATGGGAGGAATTATAAAATGTCTTTTGCTTTTCTCCAGGATTTATATCATTTTTTAAAAAAATCATTAATCCTTTATAACTTACAAACAGGTTGCTGTGCTGACTAAATGAGGTGATATATATTGATATTAACTAGGCATTCAATTTTAAGAAGAAAAGTGACAAATCAAAGGCTGGTGACCAGGACTGTGAGGAACTGGAGACAGTGCCATCAAGACAGATTCAGAAAACAATCTTGGGTATAAGAGTGGCTGACTGCCTGCTATTGTTCACTTCCAAGTGAAAAATATTTTTATGTTAATCAGAGCTGCAGGAAATGGTTAAAAAAGGAATATGTGGCACAGGCCCATATCATCTACAAAGCCTAAAGTACTTACTCTGCAGAAAATGTTTGCTCACCCCTTCTATAAAGGAGTGTTGTGCAAAGAACTCGCTCTTCCTTCTCAGGGTTATGCCTGCACAACATGCCTTGCCACCTTCCTTTCCTAGGGTCTCCAGTGCCACTTCTTGCTCTTGAAATACCCAGAGGTCTGCGGTTTCCTCCATGGTGTGCTCTGTCATTCAGCTGGGCTTTGCTGGCACTGTCAGCCCTTAGCATTTCAACTTTCCCCCAAAGTACCTCCCTCAACCTTCCTCCAACAGTAGCCCCCTCAGCCTGCCTCCTTTCTTCTCCTGACTGCACATGCAGACGTAAGGGACTGGACCAGCTGCAAATGTCTGCTCCTTCACTGTATCTCCTTTGAGAATCTAGGGTCTAGATAACAAGCTCTTTTAAAATAGCAATGTAAGTTATTCACTTGTCTCTTTGGTACCTGGTACTCGGTAGCCTCCTAGTAAATGTTTTCTTAACTAAATATGTCAGGTACTAGCAGAGCCCTGGGTACGGGCTGGTTAGACAGCTTTAGGAAGCCTCTGATGACAAAAAGAGAAGAATGAGGGGGAAATGCAGTTGGGAAGGAAGCAACTTGTCCAAATCCCTTCAGGGAGCCAGAACTGCTAAAATAATAGACTTTTAATAAATGTTTCCCTAAGCTAATCCTCCACCTGTGGCACCGGCACCCTGGGTTCTAGTCCCGGTCGGGGGGTCAGATTCTGTCCAGGTTGCTCCTCTTCCAGTCCAGCTCTCTGCTGTGGCCCGGGAAGCAGTGGAGGATGGCCCAGGTCCTTGGGCCCTGCACCGGCATGGGAGACCAGGAGGAAGCACCTGGCTCCTGGCTTCGGATCGGCGCAGCGCGCCAGCAGTAGCTGCCATTTGGTGGGTGAACCAACAGAAGGAAGACCTTTCTCTCTGTCTCTCTCTCTGACTGTCTAACTCTGCCTGTCAAATAATAAATAAATAAATGTTCCCCTTATTTATTTATTTAAGACAGAGGGAGAGAGAGAATTTCCATCTGCTGGTTCATGCCCTAAATGCCTACCACAACCCCAGGCCAGGCTGGGAACTAAGCCAGGAGATGGGAGCACAGTCCAAGCCTAGCATGTGGGTGGCAGGAACCACATCACCTGAGCCATCCCCCCTGTCATCCCTGTTCTGAATGAATAGGAAGCTGGAGCTAGGAGCAGAGTCGGAGATTGAACCCAGATACCCTGATATGAGACGTGGGAGTCTTAACTGCTAGGCCAAATACTCACTGCAAGAACAATTTTTTTTTTACTAAAGATCTAGAAAATGTCTTAATTTCATACTGAGAATTTAAACAAAGGAATTCACCTTTAGATCCAGTTTTCACAGCTCCAGCCTGGAGATACTAACGCCTGCCTCATAGGGGAATAGGAAGAGTAAGAATGTGCATGCTAGGAAGGCCAGCACAGCACCAGGTCTTCCACAGAGTCGGAGGTCCAGGCTCTCGTGCCCACATATCCTTCCCCAATGCTGCATCTCTTCTCACTGGACCTGAGAAACACCAGTGCTTTTTCACTAAACTGCTCCAAAAACTTCATCCAAGTTTGTCCTGACTTAATATACTACCCCAAGAAGATAAACAGTAGGATTCTGTCAACAAAGGCAGGCCATGCATCCAGGGAAGACAGTTCATAGTAATTTTGTCAGCAAAATTGTAACAATAAAGGCCCAGACAACACTCCATCTCCCTGTCAGTCGTCTTGAAAGGGCAGATTACTTTTTCCTCAATCTTGGCACATCCAATTAAGGTAGACTCACAAGCCAGGCAGGTGTAAAGTGCAAGCCAGCACTTGTTCACATTAGCAATTATCAATGGAAAACTATGTGAATGCAAAGGCTTTGGCACCACCGTTGCCCTGGCAACCATTAGCTGCAGAGGTACAGGCAGACACTAACATGACAGCTTGACATCACTGCCCAGAAAAAAGATGGCTTCTCTTGATTCATTTTCCTCAGCTCCTTTTCATGTTTGGTGTTGCAGACCCTGAAAGAAAATGCTTCTTATTTTTGGCTTGGCATTTGGGAACCCATCAAAGGCTCAAGGTGATGAATATGTATTAACACCTAGCTTGTGCCAGGCACTGGGCAAGCTATGTTCGATTTGGAAAAGCAAAGCTTTTTCTATATCTTTCCTTCCTCCCTCCCTCCCTCTCTCCCTCTCTTCCTCCCTTCCTTCCTTCCTCCCTTCCTTCCTCCATTTCCCCACTTCTCATTCAACAAGCGTTATTGAAGGAATTCAGTGTGCCAGGCAGTATGTTTGAATAAGCTGATGCAGATATAAATAAGAACTGGTCTTGTCTTCTGGCAGCTCTCTGTCATACTGATAAGAATTCTATGTAAAGGTCAATGTAGCAATAAGAAAGTTTGCTTATAATATAAGGAGGTTATGAGATGAAAGTAAGTAATTTTTGCAGATTTGGATACATGTAGAGATAGAATACAAAATAAAAATGTAAAGTATTATCTTTTTTGCTCACTTTACTAGTTCATTCTGTGATTCATTCATTCACACATATATTTTTAATGAGGCAGGGTAAAAGAAAGGGAGGGCGAGAAGTAGACAGAAAGTGGTAGGTGGTGTTGGGCAGTGTGTTAAGCTGTGCCGCGGGATGCCTACATCTCATATGGGAGTGACTGGATTTGAGTCCCGCCTCCACTTCCTTTAAGGGTTTCTACTAATACACACCCTGCGAGGCAGCAGGGGATGGCTCAAGTACTTGGGCTACTGCCATCCACTCAGGAGACACTGATGGAGTTCCTAGCTCCAAGTGCAGAGCTAGCCCAGTCCTGGCTGTTGCAGCCATCTGGGGAGTAAGCCAGCAGATGGAAGTGTTCTCTCTCTGTCTCGCCCTCTCTCTGCCCTTCCTCCTTTTCTATCTCTGTTACTCTTTCAAAAAATAAAAATAATCATTAAACATTAAATAAACATTAAAAAAAGAAATAGAGAGAGAGGAGTAGCTAAGGATACTGGTGGAGGACTTAACTGCAACCATACGCTACCTATGATCTCTCTCAACTTTCCCAAAACTTTGAAAGACACTTTTCTTCTTTGCCTTCTCTTTTCCTTCTGACTCCTTCTTGTTTTTAATTCTACTTTGTAGATTGTCAGATGAGACAATTTTTATCTCAGGGAAGCGAAGTCACTTGGAATCAGCAATGCAACTGAGAGTCTGCTTTCAAAGCCTGTAGTCCTGTTACTATGCTATGAAGGAGAGAGAAAATACACATTTATGAAACCCAGACAAAAAGGGATACACCAGACGCATGGCACTTAAGGAAGATACAGTAATAACCACTGGCACAGAGGGATATCTATTTCCTGTGTAAGGTCTCCATTCTGGAATATTTAACCTTTAATTCAGCAGAGATTCTGACAACCAAAAACCCCAGTGGTCTCTTGATGTTGTTTTTCGTTCTCTAACAATCCCCATAGAAAGACCTTTCAAAAAGACTTAAAAATAAAGGGAAGAGCAAAATCAGTGAAAGGAAATGAATTATTTCAAAATAGGGCTGCACAGCAGAGTCAAACACACAGCATGCTCCAAGTACTCACGGTGACACTGCAGAAAAAAGCAACACGGGCAGGAGCACGGTGCTGGTTTAGTGGACAAGCACTGGCTCAAGGAGCTGGGTGACTGGGCTAAGCTCACATGTTTCTCACTCGATTTAAACCACAGAATTTGCCATGTGTATTCACAGAGGGGAGTTTGCCAGGAAATTTTTAATTTAAGAAAATGTAGCTGTGCATTTCTGTCGAGGAAGAGTTTAGACCCAGAATTAGTATTCTAAGATCAGGCCATTCAACGTGTGGGCCACAGATTTAGGCATCAGTGCTGCCTAGGAGCTTGCTAGAAATGCAGGCTCTCAGAATCTGCATTTTAACAAGACCACCAGGTGACCTGTGTGCATACAGAGCTGGAGAAGGCTGGAGAAGACGTGCCATCATATATTGTTTTTAGAGAGAGAGCGAGCGAGCGAGCGAGCTAAATCTACCTGTGTTGAAACCTCAGTCAAATATCTAGGTCATGAGCATGGAATAAGGAGAGAAGGGAAAAGTATTCTGGGCAAACAAGAGCATGGATATAAGTACAGAGGTCTGATGGGGTTGGCAGATTCAAAGGACAGTAAGTAGCTTGATGTGGCTAGAAGATAAGGATGAGCTAGAAACAGGGCTGAGGGCCAGGATGGGTATTCAACTACTATTCTGCAGTTGATGGAGATAATGAATGGCTAGTGATGTAACCAAAACAAAAACAATAATTATTTTTATACTCTATTAGAAATGAACTATATCTGGCACATAAGGATTCAATAAATATTTGCTGGCAGACTGAGTCAACACAAAACTTTTTCATTTCCATCATGTCATGGGAGGTTTCCAACAACTCTTAGATATATGAAAAAAGTAGAAGTTATTGTTTACATTCTTATTTTACCATCTTCTTCCGTTGTACAGAAAACAAAGTTCAGGAGCCTGCACTGTGGTGCAGGTTAAGCCACCACCTGGATGCGGCTCTAGCATCCCCTAGGGGTGCCAGTTGGATCCCAGCTGCTCCACTTCTTTTAATTATTTATTTATTTGAAAGGCAGCGAGTTACAGAGAGGCAGAGGCAGAGAGAGATGGGGGTGCCAGGGAGGGAGAAGCCTTCCATCTAAGAAGCATTCCATCTGCTGATTCACTCCCCAAATAGCCAGAAGCCAGGAGCTTCTTCTGGGTCTCCCATATGGGTGCAGGGGCTCAAGAACTTGGGCCATCTTCTACTGCCTTCTCAAGCCATAGCAAGGAGCTGGATCAGAAGTGGAACAGCCAGGACTCTAACCAACACCAATATGGGATGCCAGCACGGCAGGTGGCAACTTTATCTACTAAGCCACTGCTTAGTGGCCTCTGCTCCACTTCTGATCCAGCTCCCTGCTAATGCACCTGGGAAAGCAGAGGAGAATGGCTCAAGTCCTTGGCCCCTGCACCCATGTAGGAGACCCAGAAGAAGCTCCTGGCTCCTGGCTTCCGTCTGGCCCAGCTCTGGCCATTGCAGTCATTTGGGGAGTGAACCAGCAGATGGAAGATCTCTCTCTTTCTCTCTGCCTCTCCTCTCTCTATAACTCTTTCAAATAAATAAATAAATCCTTAAAAGAAAAAAAGAAAAAAATGGAAGGTCAAATGGGGAACTGATTTATATAATGTGACACTGGTGTGATTGCTGATTCTAGATCTCAAATTCAAATCACTTAACTCTAAAGCATATACTCTTTTTAACCAATAAATCCTCAATTCTTTGGCTTCTTATGTTTGTGGTTTCTCAACTAAGACCTCATGGTGAGAACTAAACATGCACAGAACATGAGGTGGTAGAAGGCAATGCCTTGCATGTCCTCACTACCAGTCCTTTCCTTCACAGTTTACTGTGCACACTCAGTGTGGTCAGTTTTCACCCCCCAAAACATGCCAGGGAGCCTCTTCTCATCTGCTCTAGTGCACTTCCCTTACAGACCTTGCTCTGCTGTCAAGGTGGGCTTCATGTATCCTGATCATCCAAAGCCCATTTCCTTTCTCCTGTTCTAATTGATAGTCACAATACTGCTTTTCCAGTCATACAAAATGGCACAGATTCCATTGTAAAAATTATTTATTTATTTATTTGAAAGGCAAAGTATCAGAGAGAGAGAGAGAAAGAGAGAGAGCATACTTCCATTCACCATTATTCCCCAAATAGTCGCACAGCATATGAAAGAGTTATCTGCACTACCATATCTATGGAAGTTCAATTCACAATAGCTAGGATATATTATCAACCCAGATGTCCATCAACTGATGATTGGATTAAAAATGGTAGCTATACATGATGGAATACTATGCAGCCATAAAAAGGAATGAAATCCTATCTTTTCTAAAAAAAATTGATCATAAGTTTTCTCTGATTTGTGGTACATAATATAAAAAATACCATTTACTCTGGAAGTCCTAGAATAGAATTGATCACAAACAGCATCATTATTACTGGAGCTCATCAGTAGCACCTTGGGATTAGTAGGTAGCTAATCAGTAGCTACCTTTCCAGGCAGCTCTGAGTGCATTGTGGTATCTGCTGCAGAATTCATGAGCTGGTTCTCTTTCTTCCTCTTTCTCTTTCTGTCCCTCCCTCCCTCTCTCCCTCCCTCTCTTTCTCTCTGGTTCCTAATCTGGACTTCACTGTGACTGAGTGCTTGAAGGGTGGTGTGCTGCCACACACCTGGCAAGTCACGCCGCATGGTTAGTCACATGCCTGATAAGTCACTAGCAACAAACTTGGCAGAGCAATTCTGTCTTGGGTAATCTGTGACAAAGCTTTCTGCTTCTTCACCACACTCTTCCCTTCCATTTATTTAGCTTTAGCAGAAAGAAGTAGCACAAAAATCCAGAGGCTGTTCATTTTGGAACACCGCTGTGTTCCAACTTTGCTGTGAGAAGCAGAAGAGATGGAGGTTATCCCAGGCCTCACTTATTATCTGCCGGAAATAGTTCTTAGTTTTCCAAGGTCTCAGATCACATGGGGGCTGTAAACAGCTCTTCCTTTGCTTCTAGAAAAGTTTAGCAAATGATGATTCTGAACAAAATGTGTAGGTAAATGATTTTCCTGGGAATGTCTTTTCTGCTGTGCAAATGAGGAGGCCAAAGATAGCTTTTCTATTTGAAGATAAGAACGGTTAGATGTGATACTGCCCAGCTCATCTGCACAAATTTCATGGAAGAGTCTCATAAGGAATGGAGTTCTAAATAGAATTCAACAAGAATGGGAGCTCCAAGCAGCGAGAAACATGAAGTCCAGAGAAGAGGTAGCAGGGACTGCTTGCTGTCATTAAGTACTGGGCAGTCACTAAGGAAAGGCCTGGCTTTGGCAAGCAGTCCTCTGCGGAAGGTAAATGCAGGCAGACTGAGTCAGTGAGGCCAGGTCCTGGGGGAGGGGCAAGTGGAGAAGATGCTGTGAGAATGTGATGACACCTTACCTAACGTAGGAGAAGTCAAAGGCCATGTGCACCTGAAATGCAGCCATGACCTACCAGGAAGCAGGTCTCTTTAGGCAACTGTCCAGATTTTTTTGATGTAAACCCAAGCTCTGATCTTTCTGGACATGAATGTAACCTTCTGAACACTATGAAACTCAGTTTTTTTTTTTTCTCATATACTACATGGAGATATTGCTTATTGGGACCCATTATTTGCAACTAATTATAGTGCTATTTCAGGTATTTTAAAGATGTGATTTCACTGAAGTCTCCGTAAGAAATTTCTGAGATAGCTATTTCAATACTTATACAAGGTGGCTCAGAGTCTTAGTCAAGTAACGTACAAAGCCCCACTGTTAGCAGATGCTGGACCCTAGAGGACACTCTAGATATCTCTGCATTCTGTGACCTCTGCCCCTTGGAGAACTGCATGGTGCAATGAACACAGAAGCAAGTGGCATCATGTCTGGCACATAATTGACACTCAACAAATGTTTGCTGAGCCTGAAGCCTAAATGACAAAAAGCCATCAACCCCGTATTATAACTGATGTAAAAATTACTCTAAAATAATTTAATAGACGGTTTAGCAAACCTAGTGTGTGCTGTACATGAAAATTCATCAACAGAGAGACACGGCACTTCCTACAGATGATTCTTTGGTTTAAGGAGCTTTAAACTGTCCCTGTTGATGTACAATGTAATACTTTATTCATTTTAGTATTTTGTTTTGTTTTGTTCTAGTACTATTGGTTGAACTCTTTTATTAACACACAATTATTCTTAGGTGTTTAAATTTTAACTGAAAAGTGATCCCTCTTAAATATAAGAGTGGGAATAAGAGAGGGAGGAGATGTACAATTTGGGACATGCTCAATCAGACTTGCCCCAAATTGTGGAGTTAGAAACGTGCCAGGGGATTCCAATACAATCCCATCAAGGTGGCATGTACCAATGCCATCTCTCTAGTCCAAGTGATCAATTTCAGTTCACAATTGATCACACTGATAGGTCTAAGAGTCAAAGGGATCACACAAACAAGACTAGTGTCTGCTAATACTAACTGATAGAATCAAAAAGGGAGAGAATGATCCATCATGGGAAGCGGGATACACAGCAGACTTCTAGAATGGCAGATGTCCTAAATAGCACTCTGGCCTCAGAATCAGCCCTTAAGGCATTCGGATCTGGCTGAAGAGCCCATGAGAGTATTTTAGGCATGGAAAGTCAAGACACCTGAGGGGGGCGGGAAAGAAGACCTAAATGAAAGCTCTCTGTGGGTGAGATCCCAGTGGAAAGAACAGGGCCATCAAAGAAGGAGGTACCTTTCTCTGAAGGGAGGAGAGAACTTCCACTTTGACTATGACCTTGTTGGAATAAGATCAAAGTTGGCGAACTCAAAAGGCTTCCATAGCCTTGACAACTCATGACTAGAGCCTAGGGAGATTACTGATGCCATAAACAAGAGTGTCCAATTGTTAAGTCAACAACAGGAGTCACTGTGTACTTACTTCTCATGTGGGATCTGTCCTTAGTGTGTTGTCCAATGTGAAGTAATGCTATAACTAGTACTGAAACAGTATTTTACACTTTATGTTCTGTGTGAGTGCAAACTGATGTAATCTTTACTTAATATACACTAAATCAATCTTCTGTACATAAAGATAATTGAAAATGAATCTTGATGTGAATGGAATGGGAGAGAGAGTGGGAGATGGGAGGGGTGTGAGTGGGAGGGAAATTATGGGGGGGGGGAGCCATTGTAATCCATAAACTGTACTTTGGAAATTTATATTTACTAAATAAAAAAATAAAAATAAAAAAAGAAAGCTACAGCAAAAAATAAATAAATAAAAGTTTGCCCAGTAAAAAAATAAATTAATTAATTTAAAAAAACTGTCCCTGGCAAATCATAGTTGGAGTCTGAAACACAGACCACTATCTTACCAACATTAGAGTACACGTTTAGTTTTAGGGAGGGAACCTCGGCATTGGAACTGGTCGTCTGGGTCATTATTAAGGTAAGGTAGGGGTGGGCCATGGGTGGATGAAAGAGCAGAGAAACGCCTAACGGAAAAGGCTATAGAACTCTGCTCCACAGTCACCTGAGTGGCTGTTTTCACACCCCATAGTTCTTCTTAAAATGTTTTCCTAGAAAGGATTCCACATTCAGTGGCCATTTGTATAGCAAAGCAAGGCTTGGGCTTTGCATATGAGAGTTCCGGAGGTGAATCCTATCCTTGCCTCAGCTTCTCCATGAGGCAACTACTGCGGAAGGGGACACCAGGGCTGGCTTTGTGGGAGGGGATTAAGCAGCCCCTTGGGAGGGCCAGCATCCCATGAGTCCCAGCTGTTCCATTTCTGATCTAGCTCCTTGCCAATGTGCCTAGAAAAGCAGTAGTGGATGACCCAAATGCTTGGTACTCTGCCCCGACTTGGGGAACCCAGAAGAACCTCCTGGCTTAGCCTGCTCCAGCCCTGGCTCTTGCAGCCATCTGGGGAATGGAACAGCAGATGGAAGATATCTCTCTGTGTCTCTTCTTCTCTCTCTGCTACTCTGTGTTTCAAATAAATAAATAAAGCTTTATAAAGGGAGAGGGCACCATATTGGATTTCTGTGAATGTTAAGTGCAGCAATCGGCACAAACCCACCCCCTAGCACAGTGCCTGCATGGTAACAATTCAAACAGTGCCTGTGTTCTGATTTTTTTCTTAGATTTCCTGATGCTTGCTTGTAAAAAACAATCGTTCTGAGGTTCTGACAGATGTTATCACCTTTCTACCATTCTGCTTCATTTTGTGATATGATTCACTTGTCATTTGGAACATAATTTAATTTAAAAAGCATGATATTGCAGGCACTTGAGAGTCAGTGGAAGTCATTCAATCAGAAAAAGGTCATGCTAACATGTAAATATTGAAAAGAATGATAATTAGTCAGGGAAAACAGCAAAACACATTAAAAAGGCAAGGAACAATTTTTAAATGTTAACATCCAATTTAGTGATATTTACAGTGCATGTAATAAGTTCCTTCCACACTATACTCCTGATGTAAAAGAGAAGGAAAGGATCTACTTAGAACCAACTCCAGAAACAAACACACAATCACAGGATGACATGTACACAAAAAGGTTTTTTTTTTTTTTTTTTGCAGTGTGGTTATTACTCATAATTCTCATATTTCTTAGAACACTTACACAATACATGTCCAACAAGTATAAAACAAGTAAACAGAACATAAACAAGGAGAACAGCACTGGGAAGAAAATAGGATAGCATGAGAGGTGGTATTCCATTTGACCATTGGCAAGTGTGTCTCAGAGGTTCAGAGATCTGCTCTACATGTGTATGAGGGCAAGGAGCTCATGAAAATTCATGGGAAAATGCAATTAAAAGATAAATTTACTTTGATGCAAAAAATTTTTGAAGACTGTGCGTAGGAAGAATATTCAAAAATTCTTGGAAAATGTACATTATGAAAAAACTGGGAATGGATTTTTAGCTTTTTTTTGCACCCAAATAAACATAGCTTTAACTCTATCTTTCCACAAACTTTTAGGAAGTACTCATATATGTAGTCTTCATTTTGAAAAAGAAATTTTTGGCAAATAAATTCAAGGCACAGAGTTCGGGGTCAAGAGATGTGCTTGATGGCTCCATCACCCAATCGTTTTACGTAGGCTTTAACATTCTGACCTTCTGTTTCCTCACAGTAAGATAGGAATAAGATTAACATGTATAGTATAGAGCTGCTCAAATAAGTAAAATGAGACAAGTGTTTGTACAGAGGTTATGCCATCCCTTGGAATGCCCATATCCCATATTAAAGTGCCTGCATTCAAGTGTCAGGTCTGTTTATATAATTCTGGCTTCCTGCTAATGCGCACCCTTGAAGGTAGCAGGTGATGTTTCAAGTATTTAGGTTCCTGCCACTCACATGAGAGATTCAGGCTGAGTTCTGGGCTTCTGGCTTCTAGCTGGTCCAGCCTCAGCTATTGTAAGCATTTGGGGACTGAAACAGCACAGTATCTCTGTCTGTGCATCTGTCTCTGTCTCCTCTCTCTCTCGCTCTCTGTGTGTCTCTTTGTCTTTCGAATATAACAAAAATAAATCTTCAAAAATTGGAAGAGACAAATAAACAAAGCCATGCATATAACACAGGGAACATAGTCACTAAGTGTAAATGCTATTCCTTGGCTTCTATTTCTTTTTCTGAGGTGCTAGAAAATACTTCCTTCATCATGTACATTGACTAATCCTTTAAGCGTCTGTGTCTAATGAGTAATATCCATGTTTAATGCTACAAGCTTTCCATATAACATATTTTTAAGTTGCAAAACACTTCCACAATCCTTTTTTAAATTGATCCTCACCAAGACTCTGAGTAAATCAAATGAAGATGTTAATACCAAATTGGACAAGTAAATAAACTAAAGCTCAGGATACAAATTGGAAGAGATCCTTCACTACACCGAAGTCTCTCAGTTCATAGAAACACAGGAATTCTCCTGCTTCTAGAAATAATACACAAACTGACACTAAACATGTCCTCCCACGATAAACAAAATAACAATAACATTTGACAAAACAGACAAGGAACCTGGTTTCAGATAGAGACAGTAGACAATGCAGGGTTGCTGTTCTTGAGGTATTTGTCACCAAGTCAACCTGAGCTAAAAATTTTCCATAGCTTTCTGCCTAGGGGCATTTCCTGGACTGTAGCACAGCAGGGTTGAGCCTTATACAGAGCACCTTCAGGGAGGCAGAAACCAGACTGAGGACTACTGATGTGGTAGTATCTGAAGGGACGTGTTCTAGAGAGGAGAAAGTGTTCAGGAGGTACACAATGCAAGTGTGAATGAGGGCTCTTCACAAGGCCATTGTGGGACTGAGACATGCATACAGTGAGCCCAGCAAGACAGCCGCTGAGTGCTAAGCACCAGTATCAGGGAATACATGTGATGGGGATTTCTGGGTTTTCCCACATCTAAGGTCTAAGGGCCTTGCTGAGTACTTTAGGCATCTGGCTGAGACTCCAAATATGTAGACAAATAAAGAATGGAAATCAGTGAAATAAAAATGACTATAAAGGGCAGGCTTTGGGCACAGCAGTTAAGATATTGCTCAGGATGTCCACATTAAATATCATAGTGCCAAATTTCCAGTCCTAGCTCTAATTCCAATTCCAGCTTCCTGAGAAGCTGTCCACCCTGAAAAGCAGTAGTCAATGGCTTAAGTACATGGAACACCTGGATCGAGTTCCCGGCTCCTGACTGGCCTGGCCTTCCCCTGGCTGCTGTAGGTGTTTGTAGAGTGTAGGTGGAAATCCTCTCTGTCTCTGTCCTTCTCCTTTGACCTCTACCTTTCAAATAAAAGAAAAATAACTACATTTAAAAAAATAAAAATAAAAAATAACAGATAAGTTTAGCCGAAATTCAGTTATTTATTTATTTATTTTTGACAGGCAGAGTGGACAGTGAGAGAGAGAGACAGAGAGAAAGGTCTTCCTTTGCCGTTGGTTCACCCTCCAATGGCCGCTGCTGCAGCCGGCGCACCGCGCTGATCCGATGGCAGGAGCCAGGATCCAGGTGCTTTTCCTGGTCTCCCATGGGGTGCAGGGCCCAAGCACCTGGGCCATCCTCCACTGCACTCCCTGGCCATAGCAGAGAGCTGGCCTGGAAGAGGGGCAACCGGGACAGAATCCGGCACCCCAACCGGGACTAGAACCCGGTGTGCCGGCGCCGCAAGGTGGAGGATTAGCCTATTGAGCCACGGCGCTGGCTGAAATTCAGTTATTAAAGATATTAATCAAGTAAGCAACCCCCAAGTAAGACTGATTAAGACAAAAAGCTTTCAAACCCATCAATGAATAAATTTATACTCCCTGTTACTTCCACTACACTATTATCTTTCATTAATGGGGACGGAAACCTACAGGCAGCTTGTCACCTCTGAAGACATATGTTCCTGTGGAGTAAATGTCCCCTCTTTAGAAAAATCCCTAGTTAAGACCACACATTTTGATGGAGTCATACATAATAACACACGCCAGGCTGCAGCATCCTTTGTGCATCTCATAGCATGTCTGTGAAGAAGGCAGATCAGGTTTCCAGGGACCAAAGCTAGTGGAAGCTCAGAGATGCCAAGTCTAGACAGATGATTCATGACCGAGACAGGACAAGGGCCAACAGTGTAACACTAGTCCTATTTTCTTATTGGAAAAACAATCAGGAAGGTGTTTACTTCTGAGGACTTTTCCCCACCTCTAGCACAGATCATGCTTGGCCAAGAATGACTGTGTCTTTGAAAATAATTTATGTATTAAGAAGGGGGGAAGTTTCCAACAATATGAACAGTCAAGGCACTCAACAAATAGGGCCCTATGTCTCAGCTAGATTGCACGATCTTTTCTTCTCTTTGTTCTTTCAGTTTCAAATTAAACAGGACATGATAGTAAACTTTAAGCATTGCTTAACAACTGAAACAAAACATAAACATATATGAAACCCTGAAGAAAATTAAAATTCAAGTCTTTATTTCAATGAACTCATTAGTCAACAAGAAATGAATGAAACTATAACAAGGTAACCTGAGTCACTAGCAAAATGACATATCAATCATTTTAATTAGCATACTTTTTATAATCTAAAATAGTTTCCTTTTCATTTCAAAGGAGTTCTTTCAGTTGCTTTTAATTTTTGTTTTGCATTCAAGAGATAAGGATCCTAATTACCGTTTGTTGTTTAGGGTTTTTTCCTCTTCCTGTTTTGAGAGTGAGGGAAATGAGGAAGAATCACATATCTGACCCAAGATAGACCAGCAGTACCAAGGAGCTTCAAACTCTTGTCTTTCATTCTATAGCTCACTTTTGGAAGATTTGGGCTCTTGTAGAAGATATCAATCGCTCATCACGTCCAATCTCCCTTTAGAATGCAGGCCAGAGCTGGATCTCTTAGGTCCAAATCCTGACTAGCTGTGTGATCTTGCATTACTGGTGAACAGCAGGGTTCTCGTCTTCGCGCAAGAAAGAATTCAGGCGTGAGACACAAAGTAGTGGAAAGTAAAATAGCAAGGTTTATTAAGGAAGAGACATCCATAAGAATGGATGGGCACCTCTCCAGACAGGACCTGAGAGAGAGTGCCCAGTCGCTTGGACTGGGGGAAGAGAGAGGTTACATGGTTGAGTGGAATACACCTGGCCAGGCCAGGCTGGCAGCACAGCATGGAGGCAGAGGACTGAGCACACAGTCCAGTTGAGGCCTGGGTTTTTAAGGGGATGGGCCTTGCCTTCCCGCCTCTTCTCCTCTTTGAATAAAGGACTTTTTGGATTTAAATACTAAAAATTCCTATCTTGAGTTTTCCCCCTGAAGTTATCAGACAGGGGGAAGCCTGGAAGGATGGGCAGGACCCCCTGGAGAATCCTCCAGAGCAGGATATTTGAAAGCAGATATCAGGCAGAAGAGGCTGGGACCCCCACCTGGCAGGTTGTCTGGTAGAAGGGAAGGGGCAGGGCAGGATGCAAATACTGGGATGACTTTGAGATGCACATGCTGGACCCAAATGTCTCCGTAGGCCTTTGTCACACACACATAAGCTCTTATCTGACTTCCTACCTAACACTTGGACAATTACTTAACCTTTCTGGTCTTCAGCTTCCTCACCTGTAAATCAGGGCTGTTGTGAAGACTGAATGCATTTATGTGTAAGGGTTTAGAAGACTGTGTGGCTGTGGAAGTGAAGTATTTGCTATTGGTATTACTATTGTATTATTTCTTCTCAGTTGTCTCATCTCTCCATTCCTTTCTATCACTCTAACTCTGGGAGGCCACTGGCAAAATTAAGAACTTGGGTTTTTGCATCAGAAAATTTAGGTTTGAATTTAGGCCACATCACTCATCTACTTCTCTGAACTTCAGTTCTACTCTTTTTTTTTCTTTTTTCTTTTTTACAGGCAGAGTGGACAGTGAGAGAGAGAGACAGAGAGAAAGGTCTTCCTTTTGCCATTGGTTCACCCTCCAATGGCCGCCGCGGTCGGCACGCTGCGGCCAGCGCACCACGCTGATCTGATGGCAGGAGCCAGGTACTTATCCTGGTCTCCCATGGGGTGCAGGGCCCAAGCACTTGGGCCATCCTCCACCGCACTCCCTGGCCACAGCAGAGAGCTGGCCTGGAAGAGAGGCAACCGGGACAGAATCTGGCGCCCAGACCGGGACTAGAACCCGGTGTGCTGGCGCCGCAAGGCGGAGGATTAGCCTAGTGAGCCGTGGCGCCAGCCCAGTTCTAGTCTCTTTAAATTGAAGATAATCATTGCTTATATCCATGAGGGATGTTCTTTATTTTGTCCATGCTCTTCTTTCCCCAACTACAATTCTAGGCCTTCATTCAAGCAGCTCTGACTCAAAAATCAGTCTACTACACACCTGCTTCAAAGCAAAACAAAATCACAAAAAGCTACCCTTGAGGCAGATTTTGTGGTTCAGCACCTTATCTGAGTCTCCTATAGGGTACAAGAGCCCAAGCACCTATGCCATCCTCTGCTGCTTTCCCAGATGCATTAGCAGGGAGCTGGATTGGGGGTAGGGCAGCCGTGACACCAATCAGCACACATATAGGATGCTGGCATTGCAGGAACTACTTTAAGTCCTTATTGTGCCTTCAAGTTTAGGCAGTGCCTTGTCAATCCAGGTTTGGCTAGCCAATATTCTCCTTAACCCTGAACTCTTTATGTATTAATCCACTAAGTATGCTACCACTACCACTAAACATATAACCTAAAATATCATTAAATATTGTCACTTTCTTGCCAAGATACCAATTGATATATCAGATGAGCCTATAGACATCAGATGGGTTAGGTTAAGTTGATGGAGTGTGGGAGTTGATTGATTTAGAACAAATAAAATGTCTTGGAGTTGTCAACAAGTTTAGAATAAGAGAGCTATTCAACACAAGAAATCAAAGTCTGGGAGGGAGAGAGTATAAAGTCTGGGGTTGGCAGAACAAAGTGATAAAGTCTCCATGATGACCAGATCCAAAGTCAGCTAAATGACACGTGACTGAAGTTGAGTAGAACCATAGTCATCAAAACTTGGAAGGCTTAGGAAGTGAGATAACAGAATGTTATGTGAGTCTTCACAAAGACATAAATCTTTATGTATTTACATATATATATACATACACATATGTGATATATGATTTCATATAGAACCCTATATGATCACAAGTGGTGGAGTATTGAATAGGAGTAGGAGTCATGTACCAGGCATCTCTGAAGAATGTGGGGTAATGATCAGCTGGCGCCGCGGCTCACTAGGCTAATCCTCCACCTTGCGGCACCAGCACACCAGGTTCTAGTCCCAGTTGGGGTGCCGGATTCTGTCCCGGTTGCCCCTCTTCCAGGCCAGCTCTCTGCTATGGCCCGGGAGTGCAGTGGAGGATGGCCCAAGTGCTTGGGCCCTGCACCCCATGGGAGACCAGGAGAAGCACCTGGCTCCTGGCTTCGGATCAGCGTGATGTGCCGGCCGCAGCACACCGACCGCGACGGCCATTGGAGGATGAACCAACGGCAAAAGGAAGACCTTTCTCTCTGTCTCTCTCTCTCTCACTGTCCACTCTGCCTGTCAAAAAAAAAAAAAACACAACCAAAAAACAAACAAACAAAAAAAGAATGTGGGGTAATGATCAGAGAGGCAGTGGATGACCCCAAAAGACACACAGAGTGGTAAAGTCTAATTATCTTCGAAGGATAGTAGAGACATCAGGATTTAGGAGGAGCTTTGTTGAACTAGAAGAATTTGAACCTCCTTACCCCAGGTTTGTGCTTAGTGGGATGTTCATTTCCATTACATTTGTGAGCTCACTAAATGCAAAGAACTGGACTGGGGAGTAGGAGGTAGGATCAAGCTCCACCTTGTGGTATCCCTGGAAGGGAACTCACTGAGGGGGTTACAAGAGTGCTTATAATAAATAGGTGCATCTTTTCTCACACAGAACAGTTTTCACAGCCACTTTCTTGATCATACCTATGGGAATTCAAGTTCACAATCACTGTTTACATGGGAAAGAAATCAAGAGCCATTTAAGGAAAATAAAGTAATTATTATTGACAAGTCAATGATTCTTGGCATTTTTAATAGTTAGTTATTAAGGCGGCTACCTTGTGATTTTGCTCTTTGTGCTACCTCCTGTCAGTTTTGCTGACATTTTAGTCTTTAGTATTTCTACTCCTGGTGGTTAAACAATGGAAAGAGAGAATGAAGCAACAATACAATGCTGTGTCTATTCTTAGGTATGATCCTTCCAGTCTGTTGTCTCATTCATTTCTGACAACATGCCTGAAACTTCATGAGCATCAAAGTCACTGGGTGGAGCTGAAAGAATGCTGGGTCTCAGCCCTACAGATCCTGCTCCAGGGAGTCTGAGGTGGAGCCAAATTACCTGTGTTTCTAGCAAGTTCCCAGGTGATGTTGATGCTGCTGGTCCAGGAACCCAGCACTGAGAACCACAGTATATAGAATTCAGAGGAATAAAGGTTGGATTCCCAGAACAAATCTAATGATGTAAACTTATCTAAAGTGCTTAACTCTGACTCAGTAAAAAGAGAATAAAAGAATTGTGGCAGAGCAGATAAAGCAGCTGCTTGGGATGCCTCCACCACACATTGGATGGCTCCATCCATTTGAGTTCTTGCTTATTTCAATATGAAATTCTTTATTAACATATAATACTTTAAAATTTCCATGGGGTAAAATGCAATACTTCAATGGCATATGCAGCATCAACTAACCCAGCCAAGCAGCAAATCTTTCCTTTTCACTTATCTTTCCCACATTTGGAGCCCATCAGCTCCTTCTGGTTCTTTACATTCTATAACACATTACCATGGTCCTCCATCACCCCACTGTGCTGTGCAACACTAGAACTTGCTACTTCTGTCTGACTATGAAATGGTAACTTCTCCAGCCTCCCTCTATGCCTCCTTCTCTACCCTTCTCAACTGTAGTATTCATTATTCTGAGTGCATTACCACTATCTAAAATCTCCCTGTATGAGGGAGAACCTACAATATTGTTGGTGGCTGGTTCATTTCACTGAACTTGTCATATGAGTAATGTGATAATCGAGAGAAGTGGGTAATGGACACTGATCTCAATTGTCTGATTTTAATTCAGTGGTTTTCCCTCAACCCACAGTCCCTCAACAAACACAGCCATAGGTGGAATATAACTAGTGTACGTGAGAAGATCTGTTTCTAGTACTTGTCTACCATTTATTTTGTTACTCCTTGTACTTCAGGCATTGGCTAAAGATGTCCGCTTGTGGAACCTCTAGCCCATCCTCCTTATCCAGGTTGGAGAGTCATAGTGTCAACTGCTCTACTGGATTCAGCAGCCAATGCTGAAACCTTTCCCATACATTTGGAAATCATCTGAAAAATTCAAATTCTCAGTTCTCCTAGACTTCCGCATCTTAGTAATAGCATCATCTTCTTCATTGCTCAAGCCAAATGACTTCCTTCCCCTCACCATTCACATTTGTCCATTTAGCATCAAAGACCTGCAACCATCATGTTTCCTCTGAAATACTACAATAGCCTTTCAAATGGTCTAGGTATCTGCTTGTGGTCCAGAGAGCAGTCAGAGTTATCTTCTGAATGTGTACATTGGGTGATGTTCTCTCTTTAGCATTCTTTAGAGGCTTCCCACTAAAGTCAGAAAATATGATAAACTCTCTTTCCCATGGTCATGAGGCCTTGCTTGATGACTCCCGGCTCCACCCCTCTGCTCCTTGATGGCAATGAGTCAATCATTCTGCCTCTCTCTCTCTCTCTCCATCTCTCCTCTTCGTCACCCTCCTCCTCCTCATGCATTCTCCTTCTCCTAATTTATAGATACAAAAGATTTAAATATGACAAGTGCATAAATCATAAGGGAATAGAAGAACACCAAGAAACCCATTACTCTGTTTAAGAAGCAGAACTTTGGCTCTGTCCAGATTTTCATTCCTAACCAAGTTAAGGACTCCCTTACACCACCACGCCTCGAGGTTCACAGTTATATATATACGTATATACACATACATATGTATATATACTTATATATATGTATATATAACATATTTTTATGTATAACATTTATATATAAGTATATAGATATACTTATTTTATATATACTTATTCATACATAAATATTTTAAAAGTTTTTTTTATTATATATGGGCCTTTTGTTTGCTCAGTCACAGATATTATATACAGGAAATATAGTAAGTCATCTAACATAGTTTGAATTCTGACCTTCAACATGTTCCTAAGATACAGCTATTTTGTTACAGTAGCTGTAAGTCTTTCACTTCCTCTGCTGGATAATATTCCATTGTGTGAGTATAGTACAATTTCTTACACAATTCATTCTCTTGTTGGTAGATATTTGATTTGTTTCTATTTTCTTTTTATTATCAATAGGCCTGCTATAAAGTTTTATTTTTTGTATATAACTCCTGGTACATATGAGTTGAGATATGTGCCTAGAATTAGGATTACTGGATTATGGAAAATGCAAATGCTCTTTGCACAGTGATGCCAAAGTGTTTTCTGCCTGGTTGTGGCAATGTACTCTCCCAAGACAGCATAAGAGTCTCCTTTGAATCTCATCTACTCCAATGCCCAGTATTTCAGATTTCTTAATTTTTATCAATTTGATAGATATTAATTAGTTTCTCTGCGTGGTCTTAATTTATGTCTCTCTGATGCCTAGTACAATTAAGATTCTTTTCTTGTAGTAAAAACAAAACACATGGCATGATTTCCACCTTCTTAACAATTTTTAAATGTAGAATACAGCATTAATAATTATGTAGAGCACTAGAATTTTTTTTGATTTGCATGATTGAATTCTATATCAACGAAAAACAACTCGTCATTTTTCTCTCTGTCAAGGCCTTGGCAATCACATTCTACTTTCTACTTTTATGGCTTGGATTATTTAGATCCATCAAGTAAGTGGAACCAACCAGTATTTGTTCTTTGGTGATAGGATTATTTCTGTTTGGACAATGTCTCTAAGTTTTATCCATGTTGTTAAATATTATGCAGGATTTCCTTCCTTGAATAATATTCTATTTTATGTGCCATATTTTCTTTATCACTTACCTGATGACCTGTCAGGTTGTTCCACACCAAGGCTGTTCCAAATAGTACTGAGTGAACATAAGTGTTCACATGAGGGGACTTCAGAAAGTTTGTTAGAAAATAAATTAAAAGAAAAGTTTATTTTGGTTAAAAGCATTCAGAATCCCAAATACAAAGGATCTTCAAAAATGTCTCGGAAAATGCATATTATACATGAAGAAACTATGCATACAATTAAAAAGTTTTTTTGCACTAAAATATGTTTTTAATTTCATTTTCTCACAAGCCTTTTGAAGTACCCTTGTATATCTTCATGATTCTGACAAGATTCTGATCTCAACTGATTTTTTCTTAAGATTTATTTACTTATTTGAAAGGCAGAGTTACAGAGAGGCAGAGGCAGAGAGAGAGAAGGATCTTCCATCCTCTGTTTCACTCCCCAAATGGCTGAAACTGCAGGAGCGGGGTTCAACTGAAGCTAGGAGCCAGGATGTTCTTCCTGGTTTCCCATGTGGGTACAGGGGCCCAAGGACTTAGGCCATCTTCTACTGTTTTCCTAGGCCATAGCAGAGAGCTAGATCAGAAGTGGAGCAGCTAGGACTTGAACTGGCCCCAATATGGGATTCTGGCACTGCAGACAGTGGCATTACTTGCTCACCACAGCACTGGTCCCTTGATCTCACTTCCTATGGAAAAATATCCAAAAGTGATTGTTAAATCACATGGTACTTCTAGTTCTAATTTTTTTGGGAAATCTCTATATTGTTTACACTAATGGCTGTACCATTTTGCATTCCCTCCATGTGTATGAGGATTCCAGTTTTTTATACTCTCACAAACACTTGCTGTCTTCCACTTTGTTAATAATGGGCAACCTAATGAGCATGAGATGATATTACTGTAGTTTTGGTTTTCATTTCCCTGACAATTGGTGGTACTGAATATATTTTCATGTATTTGTGAACTATTTGAGTGTCTTCCTTGGAGAAATGTCTATTCAAATCCTTGGGTTATTTTAAGATCATTTTATTGGGGTTCTTTTTAATAATAGAAATTCCTTATATATTTAAAAAGTCAACCTCTCATTAGATATATGATTGAAAACACTTTATTTCATTCTATAGGTTGTCTTTTCATTCTGCTGGTTCAAAATCTAGTTGTCCCACCATCAGTTGTTGAGGAAATTGTCCTTTCCCTGTTAAGTAGCCTAGCTACCTTTCTTGAAGACCATTTGATCACACATATATGGCTTTATTTCTGGACTCTCTGTTTAGCTTCATTGATCAATATGTCTGCTTTTATGCAGGTACCATGGTGTTTTTAATTACTGTAGCTTTGTATTGTGTCTTGAAACCAGGAAGAGTGAGATGTTCAGCTCTATTTTTTTTTTTCAAGATTATTTTGGCTCTTCAGGGTTACTTTAAAGTTTTATATGTAATAATACTTTCCTTTTCTATCTCTGCAATAAACATCATGGGATTTTGATAGTGATTACATTGCATTTAGGAATCACTTTGGGTATCTGGGTGTTTAAACAATATTAAGTCTTCCATTCAAAAGTATGAGATACATTGCATTATTACACATTATCTTAAATATTTTTCTTTAATGTTTTGTACTTTTCAGAATCAAAGTCTTTCATCATCTTAGTTAATTCCTCAGCATTTTTTCATGCTATTGAAAATAAAATCATTTTCTTAATTCCTATTTTGGAATGCTCATTGCTTGTGTATATACATGAACATGATATTCTCATTTTGTACATACATTATTTTTCTGAGCTCACTAAACTTCTTTATGATGATTACTTTGAATTATTTTGTCAAAAACTCCATGTATTTCCATTTATTTAGGCTTGGTTTCTGGAGATCCATTTTTCTCCTGTGATTGTTTTCTGTTTCTCATTGTGCTTAGCTTTGTTGAGATCTGTACATCCAAAAATGTCAGCTGTGGACTGGCTTAGCATGGGGAGACACCTTCACCAGTCAGTCATGGTAGAATTATCGGGCCTCCTAAAACCTGTTCTGTACATGCAGATTATCTGAAACTCTCACTAGGGAGGTTTTTGGGTTTTTTTTTGTTTGCTTTTTTTTTTTCTTTTAATTAGGAGCAGCTAATACCTTCCTCCCTCTGGTGTCTATCTGTGGTACTGCAATTTTCTTGTTCTCAGTCTCCCTCACTTCCAAAAACCTGTCCCTCAGGCAGGCCCAGAAAAGCATGGACAGTTTCCATCCCTCCCCAGGGGGAAGCTGAAGTTGGGGTCTTTCAACTACTCACTATATGCAGAATTGAGGAAAGGAGTTATGGGAGATAAATGTGTAATACCCAAATCTCCACTTTCATTCTCACCAGTCCCCCAGGTGGCGTCCTTTCTTATCAGTACTTAGATTGGTAAAACCAATCTTTTGGTCAATGATCTGCAGTAATTAATAGAGTACCTTAAATGTAATGTAATGGACATTTTGAGGTTCGGTGATTGTTTACAGCCCTTGTCTCTACTGTTGAAAAACAGTATATTTTTCTTCATGCTATTTACTTAATGTAGGGCCAACCTTATGAGTATAAAGTATACTGAAAATAGATCTTCATAAAAATTAAAAGTGGGAATAGGAGAGGGAGGAGAAAGAATAGGGTGGGAGGGAGGGTGGGATTGGAAGCATCACTATGTTCCTAAGTCGGTATATATGAAATACATGAAACTTGTATACCTTAAGTAATTTCTTTTTAAAGCTTAAAAAAGTGGGGGCTGGT
Source organism: Oryctolagus cuniculus (assembly GCF_051225735.1). Lineage (NCBI taxonomy): Eukaryota > Metazoa > Chordata > Mammalia > Lagomorpha > Leporidae > Oryctolagus > Oryctolagus cuniculus. Next base: position 71,214,893 of record NC_142867.1, read on the forward strand.
GCTGTGGCACAGTGGGTAAAGCCACTGCCTGCAGTGCTGGCATCCCCTGTGGGTGCCGGTTCGAGTCCTGGATGCTCCACTTCTGATCCAGCTCTCTGCTATGGCCTGGGAAAGCAGTAGAACATGGCCCAAGTCCTCGGGCCCCTGCTCCCGTGTGGGAGACCTGGAAGAAGCTCCTGGCTCCTGGCTTCAGATCAGTGTAGCTCCAGCTGTTGCATCCAAGGGGGGGAGTGAACCAGCAGATGGAAGACCTCTCTTGCTGCCTCTCCTGTCTCTGTGTAACTCTGAATTTCAAATAAATAAATAAATAAATCCTTTAAAAAATTCAGGAAAGGGAATAAAACAAAGTCTGCAAGTTTGATTTAATTTTTAGTATTTCCTTTTTTTTTCTTCTCTTACTCTATGAGGATCTGGGAGCTGGAAGTTTCCCACAATTGTTTCATTTGGTGGAGGGACTGTGGTGAGAGTCCCATGAATTTTCCTACTAGCTTTGCTGCATCTCATTTCATGCTCACCCAGAGTACAGGAGTTTCCGATTTGGGGATTTCTCACCAGCGGAATTGGTCTATGTACTGTTGGATCTGTGTCTTCCTAGGAGGAGGGGAGGTCTGGGGCTTCCTTGTCCTCCTGTTGGACATCCAGGATTGAACACCTTTTAACACGTTTCTCTGGACTTGGTGTTTCTGCTTCGGCACAATGCTTGTTTCTTTCTTTCTTTCCAATGGATTTCGCACTTTGGAGCTTCCATTGCCTCTTCTGTCAACTACACTTTTATTTTTCTCACAGGAATTCTATGAGCGAAATATACCTTAAATATTCATTTTTCTCACTGCCTCTCCCCCTTGGTCTCCTGTGTCCTGTCAGTGCTTCCCTTCAGCTAGAACCACATGATGTGTGCACACTGATGAGCAGTCTGTTTTGGGCACACTCAGTCAGATGTTGGCTAAAATGCTAAAATGACCACACTGTAGGAACACGATCCTGATTCTTACCATCTCAGCATAGCTCTATGGCTACTTCTTAGAAAATATATCACACAAATTCCCTCATTATGTATGGTACAATTTAAATTATAAAGTTTTGGACATGTGCCTGGTGACTAGAGCCAGAATTAAGTGAAGGCAGCAAAGTAAAAGATGATAAAACTGAAATTAGCAAGCATTCTCAGCTCAAATGCCAGGTCTAAGATGGAGGTGAAAACTAATATGACAAGAATTTATCTACATTCTGAAATTCTTTATGTGATTTTCTTACAGCCAGCAAAGCACCCTCCTAGCTGTAAATGGGTACAAACTGTATTGAAGTTGAAATTACCATAAATACTACTAATAATGAAAAATTAGCAACAGCACTGTGAAGAAAAATGTGGAGGACATAAAAACATTTGTGTTAAGGGCCCTAAATATTTATGCATGGCTGATATTAAAAACCCAAATCAATGAGAGCTTTTTATAGATTTGTATAATCAACAGATATATGTTTTTAATCTGCAGATTTTTATTTTTAAGGCCATGAAATAATTAGTGCCTAGCACAATTACTGGCAACTAGCAAGTTCTATAGAAATGTGAGCTCAATTAATAACTACAATATCAAAATGTGTACACAGCTGAGAGTAGCTATCTATGTGATTCCACCAACGTTTAATACTCTATCCTTTCTTCCAATCAACAGATAGTTCCTGAATGCCTCACACATACAAAACATTCTGTTGGCTTCTTATTGGGAAGCAAATCCTGAAAGCATGCATCCAGCTGTCTAATTAACTAGAAGTCACACACCTAGCCAATTAAGGAAGACAAAATGTGCATCAAAGAAGAAACTATGCAGAGAAGAGATAAGTGCCATGATAAGCTGAATAAAGAGCTGTGACAGTCTAGAGATGGAGACTGCTTCTGGCTGATGGATCTTCTAGGAGGTGGCACTGGAGGAGAGCATTGAAGGAGGAGGAACCTGGACAGGAATGGTAGCGCAGGGGGCATTCCAAAGTGACGAGTGAGCGTTAACCAAGATGCATAGGTAGAAAAGGAGCAATAGGTAGGCTGGATCACAGACACCTGAGTGGACGTTAGCAGAATAAATACTATTACTAGGTATTTCAAGAAGAACATGAATTTGGCTGGGGTGTGTGTGTGTGTGTGTGCGCGCATTAGTGTACTGGCAGGAAATAGATGGTCATTTGAATTGACAAATCTGAATCCAACAACATTGAATCCCCTTAGATTACCTTTTGAAAAAAGATTTCTTTATTTATTTGAAAGTCATAGTTACAGAGAGAGAAGGAGAGATGCATAGAGAGAGATCTTCCATCCACTGGTTCATTCCCCTGACGGCCACAATGGCCAGGCTCCACCAGGCTGAAGCCGGGAGCCAGGGACTTCATGCAGATCTCCCATATGGATGGTAGGAGCTCAAATGCTTGGTTCATCTTCTGCTGCCTTTCCCAGGCCATGAGCAGGGAGCTAGTTTGGAAATAGAGCAGCTGGATATGAACCAGCACTCATAAGGGATGCTGGTATTGCAGGTTGTGGCTTTATCTTCTATGCCACAATGCTGGCCCCTGAAATTGATTTTCAATAACAGTTATTACTATCATCAAAAGTGATAATTCTAAGGATTAACATTCATAATTTTGCTATTAGAGGCCAGTATTGTGGGGCAATAGGTTAAGCAACCCCCTGCAATGCCAGCTTCCCTCATGGGCACTGGTTAGAAACCCGGCTTCTCTGCTCAGATCCAGTTTCCGGTTAATGCAACTGGGAAAGCAGATGAATACAGCCCAAGTGCTTGGGTGCCTTCCACCCATGTGGAAGTCTTGGATTGAATTTCACATTCCTGGCTTTGGCCTGATCCAATCCCAGCCATGGTGGCCGTTTTGGGGGCAAACTAACAGACGGAAGATGTCTCTCTCTCTCTCCCACTTTCTCTCTCATCTCTGCATTTCAAAAAATCATTAAATCTTTAAAACAGAGAAAAATTTTATTGTCAAAATCTTTATATTTTTGAGTAATTTTTCATTACATTAATCATTGAACATTTGTGCATTTGTGACCTACTCTTCATTTGTTCAAAATCTCATAGCATATCCTAACAACAGCCATGGGGAGGTCATTATAGGCTACCACCCAGCATCAAAAGCATGAAGCATGTCAGACTATGAGATCATTATTCACATGTGAGAGGCAACACCATCCTTCTGTCTAAATAAAGGAAACCACCAAACATCTTTTGATACTCAAAAAGAACAGAGCCATCCAAGGTTCCATTCATAAGTCACATTAACCAGGATGCTAATGATTTCTGATGGTGTGAGAGGATGTGGGCTCCTTGTTTGATGTTTATGGACTAATTATCTTAGGGTAAGTCATCTATTTTGAACAAGACTTTGGTGGCTTTGTTCTCAAGTGATTTTGGCTCTCTTTTTTGAAGCTTCTTTTGATGACACTTGCTGGAAACCAGATTGCAGAGCTATGTGCATGACCCAGGCTGAGGCAATCTTATCATTCCCATTCCATGGCTACAGTGACCTCTGCGCTTGGGTATTTTCTGAGAGCTGTCAGGGAAAGTCCCTCTGTCACCTGCCTTCAGCTTTAAAGACATAAGAGCGTGACAGCTGAGCTCCCGGGTTGGTTGCCTTCTTGCATCTCATCTTCAGGTTCTACGAAGCACTAAATCTCTTCTATTTAATCATTTCAATTTGAGCTTCTGATATGTTCAATTGAAAAGACCCTTCCTAATGCTGTGCAGGCACTGTCAGGCCCATGCCAGCCTCTGGCCTTTGCACTTGGCAATTCTTTCTGCATGGTATGTTCCGCTCTTTAGAAACTTCATGGCTCCTTCTCTCACTACCTTCTAGTCTGGTTTCAAATGCCAGCTTCTTAGTGAGGCCTCCCCTGGCCATTCTCTTTAACTCTCCAGTCCCCTACTGTCTTTACTGTCCTTAACTTACCATAGCTAAAATGGCACATATTTTATTTGGTGATGCTACAAATCATCCTTTCCTCAATGACAACATATGTGGGAACTTTGATTGTTTTGTTCAGTGCTTGTCCACAGGGCATAGCAAAGATGTAGACAAGAATATCATTGATTAACACATATTTGTAAAATAAGCAAACAGATGAGATTCTGGGTGCCAGATACAGTGCTCAAAGCTTAACATGTGGCATTTCACTGAACTTGTAGTTTTGTTTTTTTTTTTTTTTTTTTTTTTTTTTTGACAGGCAGAGTGGACAGTGAGAGAGAGAGAGAGAGAGAAAGGTCTTCCTTTGCCGTTGGTTCACCCTCCAATGGCCGCCACTGCAGCCGGCGCACCGCGCTGATCCGATGGCAGGAGCCAGGATCCAGGTGCTTTTCCTGGTCTCCCATGGGGTGCAGGGCCCAAGCACCTGGGCCATCCTCCACTGCACTCCCTGGCCATAGCAGAGAGCTGGCCTGGAAGAGGGGCAACCGGGACAGAATCCGGCGCCCCGACCGGGACTAGAACCCGGTGTGCCGGCGCCGCAAGGTGGAGGATTAGCCTATTGAGCCACGGCGCCGGCCTTGAACTTGTAGTTTTTTTTTTTTGTTTTTTTTTTTTTTTGCATTTTTTGGGTAAAGTTAGCATCAAGGAAGTGATACACCATACTGATGCGTCCTTATGAAGCCCACCACGCCTGCAAGGATGGGGCAGTGCTTAAATTTGCCAGCTCTGATCTGCATTGCCTAGTACAGATCTGGAACCTGGAGCATATAAACCATTTATCTTAGACATAGAAGCATGATATATATCCTGTATCTTAAACATAGTCATGCTCCTCTTTTTGTCGTGACTGTTCTAATCTCAATAATATGGCTTCCCTTTGTGCTTGGCTGCTGGACAATGTTGAGCAAAACAGGCCACCTGTCCTTAGCCATTGCATTAGACTAATTCCCATTTCTGCCTGTCTTGTTCTTACTTCGTTTCTCCTCTATTCTTAAATCATATTATCATGTCCTTGTAAGCCACCTTGAATCCTTTCTGGAACAAGGCGGAGAAAAAGTTAATTAATTCACAGATTCATTTAATTCTCACAGCATTTCAGTGAGGTAGGTATTAGTTCCCTCATTACACAGGAGAAGAAACTGAGCCTCAGAGATATTAAGCAGTTCGTCCAAGGTCACACAACTGCTAAGTGTCAGAGTCAGGATTCAGATGTGAGACAATCTGTCTCCAGAGCAGATGCGCCTCGCTCACCTCAAGATCTAGTGTGTCTCATGGACTCTTTGAGCTGAGGACTAGCAGAAATGATCTTGAACAAGGAGATGGAAGGATAGGGGTCCACACCAGCATCTTCTGATTTTAAACAAGTGTGACCTTGGAGTGTTACATATTGTCTGAATTTCGCCTTCGCCACCATCCAGCAGAAGTGGTACTACATCTCCTCTGTACCATTAGCATGTCTTCTAAGGATCTCCTCTGAAGAACAGGTCTGGTGTGAGACAGTGGTCAGACACTGGAACAAGGGTCCAAATTCAGAACCAGCAAACCACATCCAAATGCCAGCCCTTCTGTGCCCACAGGAAATGAATTTGGTTGGGATCACAAGCATTGTCTGACATGATACTAATTAATTTCTGTACCAGAGAACTGGAAGTGCATTGTGTCTCATAAAGTAGGAGATGCTGGATGTAACGGATAGGGAAGGGTGTCAGGACTTGGACAGGCTTTAGGTAAAATCCTGCTCTGTGATTTTTGAACTATATTTACTCTCTTCTATAAATCAAAATGTACAGGAGGACCAGTTATAATGCCATCAGTATATGAAATATTTTGAAAGCATGTGGAAGCTACACCTTAAAGAATGGCATGGCACACACCGTGGCCCTGTGCTTTTCCTTCCTAAATTTATTTTGCCAAGGTCATTTATTCTTAGGATCCTTTGGGAGTTGGCCTGCTTCATGCAGAAACAAACTTCTAAAGGACTGTTTAATTCAAGAATGGTCTTTCACATATTTTCCCCTAAAATGTGTAGTTCCCTGAAAGAATTTATTGGGACTAGGACCAAGTTTCATAAACCTAATTACACTCATTCATTCATTCACTCCACAAGCATTTATCGTCTGTTCTGCTGATCACCATGTCTGGAAATACAGTTTCGCTCTAGAGCAGCTAACATTCTAATGGGGGGCAAAGTCAGGCAGATAAGAAACAGTGATGGCTGAAGGGATGGAGGGATTTGCAGGAGCACAGGGAAGAGCCAGCCAAAAATGTGCAATCTGAGGCCACCTTTGATCCCACAGTACCTTCCTGCATTGCCCTGGCTCTGGAGAGCTTTTGGTGTCTGGGATCTTCTGATCTCAAACGTGAGCTTGGCTTTTGTCCTCCTGCCTTCCTGGGGACTCTGCCTCTGGGCCTTCCCACTCCCTTGCCATACTCAGAACCAACTGCTATAATTCGTCAGGGCATGGGTGCTTTGTTATTCTTCATGGTGTTAATTGCCTTGCTGTCTTTGTTTTTTTTTTTTTTTTTGTTTTGTTTTGTTTTGTTTTGTTTTGGCATTGGTAAAGCTGTCTAATATTTCACTCTCCCTCCGTAGGCAGGGGATTGAGGTGGGGTGGCTCTCTCTTCATAGAGTCATCCTTATCTCCCTCTGAATTAAAGGAAAAAAGGAAGAAGAGAGGTCACACATTCCACATAGGACCCACGCTCACCTCCTGAATATCATGGCCTGGCTCAGTAACTAGACTGGCAGGGGTGCTCAAGTCCAACCCCTTGTTTGTGACATGTAGAACCTGAGAGGGGGAGCCTCACACCGTCTCCTGATTTCCACCTCCCACCTCCGGCCCCCTTCTCTCTGATACTTCAGGGCACAGCAAGCTGCTCTGTCCAGCTGCCGTGTCTGTTCTAATGGCTGGTTCCCATCTTGCCCAAAGCACTCTTTTTCTTGTTAGTTCTTACTGAGCATGTAAAGATGCAAGGCACTGTGATAACTGCATTACAGCATGTCCCTTTAGGATTCCAAAGGCAGCTTTGGGATTTGCTGGAATAATGCAAATGTAATGGAGTAATTTCAAAGAACCACACTCGAGAGCTCAGACATACCTCTTTGTACTAATGAATAGGCAGCACATCCTCTGCAAAACAGAAACCGTGGAGCATTACAAGTCTTTCCACACCTCTCTGCTGTGCCTTGGCTTCACCAAGCAGCTGCCCTTGGACAGCTCAAGTTGACTTTCTCCGTGGAAAGGAGCACTGTTCACACTTGACCGAAACGGAAGCCAGACGTTAGGATCCTTGTCTTACGCCAATATTAGTTTTCAGGTGTGGATAATATGACCATGAATCATTTCTATTCTAGTTGTTAGATGAACTCACTTGGAAAACATGTGCCAGGGATGGATACAGAAGCCACGAAAGCCAGTGAGAATCCAATGGCGAGCATTATGTTTTCGTCTCTCTGTATCATACAGGAAAAAAAGCAGAACATCTAGTGGGATGGCTGCCTCTTCTTTTATCCATTCATTTATATCTCTGATTTAATTGTTCGGAACTTCAGGTTCTTTATTTACTAAAAAATAAATATAAAGGAAGGAGGATAATATCTTCCTTGCTCACTTTGCACTAACAATAAAATCAGAGCTTAAATGGAAGCATCTCCTGTAAATTTTTAGATAATTTTTTCAATTAATTCAGAATAAATATTCATTCACTTATGTATTTTTTAACTAGAAAAGAAGGCAGGGTCTCATGTTTTGAATCAAACATTCAGCCTAAAAATGCTGACAGCTGGCACCTTGGGACACATTATGGCCCGAGATTAAAGATAAACAGAAAGCATTTACAAGGTACATGATCTGGGAAATAGGAAGAGAGTTGATTTTTAGAAGGAAAGGCAAGAAACAATTGACTGAATAATTAGAAAACAGAAATGGCACATGAGCAGTTTCAGCACACCACAGAGAATAGAAATGCTGGTGGATTCACTGGAGGATGATTTTTTCTTCTAACACAGCTTCAGTGGACAGATGTGAAGGGGAAGGGTCAGGCTGTTAAGAAAGGCATTGGAGCTACTGAATAGGAAAAGCACAAACAAAAACAAAATTACATCAGTGTGCACTGCAAAAGCAAAGTCACAGGATTGCAGAGGCAAGATCAAGTTGATGGTGGTGGTGGCAGAATGGACTTGCAGGGAAAGAGCTTCAGCCCCTAGCAGCAAATCAAATCCAAGAGGAAATCCAGAGGACCCCTACCTCCAGGTGGGTTGCAGGCTTCAGTTTGCATTCAGTCTCCTTTCTGGCTTTCTTTCCTCTATGCCCCTGAGTTGTCTTTCCCATTCAGCTAGCCTGCAGTAAGGAGACCTGGATTTTAATCCTAGGTCTGCAACTAGCAGGCTGTGTGACCTCAGGCAAATCAGTCCCCACCAGTCCCAATGGACATTGGATCAATTTAGGATTGTGTGAGTTTATAATGGTGCAGAAACTGGACACATTCACTAAAAAACATATTTAAAATTTTGAATTTGGATCTTTTCTCGGGCCAGCAACGTGCATTACAATATCTCAGGAAGCTGGCAGCAGTGAGTACAGGCAACCACACAATCAGGAGGGTCAACAACCAACACCACTGACCTTATTGTGCTGCTCAGCTTTGATGTTGGGCACATTAGGGGTAGTAAGTGCACTTTCAACTTATGATATTTTCCACCTACGATGGATTTACAGAGACAAAACCCAATCATTAACCAAGGAACACTTGTACTTCTCAGAGCCTTTTTGCTCGTTTATAAAGTGATGATTTTACTACCTTGCTGCTGATCTCTCAGTTCTGTCTTGAGACTCAAGCAGAAAACAATATGCACAGTGGTTAAAAGTGTGCCTTCTGCCTGAGAACTGCTGGGGTTTGAATCTTGGCTGCACAAGTGTGATCTCAGTTTGTTTATCTATAAACTGAATGGGTACAGAGATTTGCTGACTTGATAAAGGCAGATTGCTGAGAACTGTGCCTGGTACTTCTTCAACACCTATATAACTGATCATTATTGTTCACATATGGAAGAAATTTAAAGCTATTAAAAGCTCTGCCAAAATGAGACGGCAAAGAAGAAATAAAACCTTCTGAGATCAGTGGCCTTTGATACTTGTCAGTGTCAATGATGAAAGTAACACAGAGCTCCTGGGTATCAACAGGTGATCAGGAATGAATTCCAGAGAACAAAGATAAGAGGAAAAGAGGGGACAGATTATGAGATGAAACAGAAGAAAGTTACCTGAAATATGTTAAGTAATAATTGTACTTGCAAGGCTCTTGTTTTTCTGCTAAATCTAGCTCAGGAATCAATCTCTTTTGTTTTCGTTTCTTTCTTGCATTCATTTAAGATTTGTTTATTTGAAAGGCAGAGCATCAGAGAGGGGGAGAGACAGAGAAAGATCTCCTTTCTACTGGTTCACTCCCCAAATGGCTGCAACAACCAGCCTGTGGTCAGGGTGGAGCCAGGAGCCAGCAACTCCATCCTGGTCTCCCACCAGGGTGGCAGGGGCAGGAGTACTTGGCCCATCTCTGCTGCCTTCCTAGGTGTATTAGCAGGAAGCTGCACTGGTAGCAGAGCAGCCAGGACTCAAACTGGCATTCTGATATAGGATGATGGTGTTACACCACAACATGGGGCCCCAGGCATCACTTTCTGGAGATAGCACTGAAAGAGAGAAGGATGGAAGGGAGGGAGAGCGGGAGAAGGAAGGGAAAGTGACTAGGTTTTGAAATCCGACCATCTTGGTTTCTAACCTCATCTATTCCATCTACAGGCTGTGTGGCCTTAGCTAAGTTACTTAACTTCTCTGAGACAATTTAGTCTTCTATAAAATGGAAATGATAATTATTTAGCTCATTGGACTTGTGGGGAATTAATGAAATAACTACTTAAGGCATTTAAATACTACCAAGCACTTACTAATCATATAGCAACTGTCAGTAGATATCATTGCTGGCCTCTGAAATAAGGTAAGTAGTGTTCATGGTGTTGTAGGGTACACTTAAAAGTCTCAGAAAAACCAGCTGAAGAGAGCAGAGCTCAAGGGTAGTAAGTGGTTTGCTTGGAATCTGTCAGCTAATGAGCAGTAGAGCAGGGATTCTAATCCTGCCCTTTCTGGCTCCAAGTCCCATGCTCCACTGCCTCCCAAATGAATCATCAAGTGAAAATCACATTCATTCCACTGCATAGCGCATCCTTTAACACCCTGAAATAGAACTGTGTATTCCTCAAAGATGTGCAGATGTTGCATACACCCAAGTTGTTCATTTAAAGCTGGATTTGAACTAATAAAAATTATAGCAAGTGTGGTTTCTTAAATATAATATACTTGACATATATCATCCTCATTATCATTGTCATTATTTCATTGATGGCCCGTTATGCATCTGATGTCATGCTTAATGTTTGCTATATCTGCCTCTCCCCTGTAACTGAGTGAGAATCACCAGATCTTGTGAAAGCTCTGGTTCAGTTGGTCTGAGCACAGCCTGGGATTCTGCATTTTTAACCAGACTCCAGGTGATACTGATACTCAGAGTATTTAATAGCCTTTGCTTCCACATATTAATGTTGCTATAAAGACTTTACAGGAACTCTTAGGCCTCTCTATTTTAATGCAGAAGAAGCTGAGTTACAAAGCACTTCTGTACCCTGCCTCAGGATAGAACCTGGTGGGGAGACAGAGGCAGAATTCAAGCTGCCATCGACTCGGCTCCAGCGGCTCGCAACCGCTCCTCAGATGCACTGTGCAGTATCAGTATCACTGGACGCGTGATCTGGAACTTTAAACTATTCACATCGATTTCAGAAATGGAACTGGTTATGGCAGCCATGTGATAGAATGAATTAAAGAAAAAACTAATTAGATATCAAAAGATGATAAACACCCTTGCCATCTACAAAACCAGTCTAATGGGAAAGGAGGGAAATAAACAACCACCTAGAATATAATATGAAGATAGTCAGTACTGGCAAGGGCAGAGGAAACCAAGACTTCAGCACAAACTCGGGAATTTCAATTGGTACAGCCTTTCTTGTCGGCAATGTAGGTTTTACGTAAAACACAAAATGTGGATATTAATTGACACAGCAATTTAATTTTGAAATATTCTAGAAAAGATTATACTGATGAAGCAGGTGCATATATATTAATAAATAACAAGTATAAAACACTGCAAAGCATAATGACATATATAGTTGTATATAAGAAAACATGTTATACATATAATACGTATAAAGTACTGCAATGCACATATATATGTAACCAGATGTTCACTGCTGTTTATTTGTTAGTAATCAATAATTAAATATGATCAAATTAAATTCTATGTCCATTGAAGGCAAATTAGTTTATTTACCGTGCTCCCAGACTATGAACAATGATAAATCTATTTAGAATAATAGGCTGTATCTATAGAACTGTATCTATCTATGGAGAAGGATGCATATTTTTGTGGAGGAAAATATTCATATTCCTGAGCAGCATATCCTGATGAGACCCCTCACGGAATGAACGTTTATATAACTGGTAAAACAAAGATGCATAAAGTATGTTTTGAATCCAGGGTGTTTGCCACGGGGCAGAATGACTGTAAAGACTTTCACTTTTTCCTTTATATAATTCCTTTTGAAAACAAGATTTATTTATTTATTTGAAAGGCAGAGAGAGACAGAGAGGCAGCAAGAAAAAGGTCTTCCACTGGCTTATGCCCCAAATGGCAGCAATAACTGGGGCTGGGCCAGGCCAAAGCCAGGAGCCAGGTCTCCTACATGACTGGCAGGAACTCAAGAACTTGGCCTATCATCCATTGCACTTCAGGTACCTTAGCAGAGAGCTGGATGAGAAACAGAAGAGCAAAGATTAGAAAGGGCACTTCTATATGGGCTGTGGGCATAGCTAAAGGCAGCTGAATCCACTGTGCCACAACACTGGCCCATCATTTATATGGTTCTATTGAAGGTATTCCCAAGTGGATATACTATTTTTTGTAACTGTTCAATATTGACAAAGATATTGCCAGTGTAGAATGAAACAATCACCGTCAGAAATATGACAGAGTGATCGGAGTGTTACTACCAGTGAGAGGCAGGAACTCCTCTCTTCTGCATGACCAATTCTGGACAAGTGCAGAGAGTGGATATTCCAACTGAAGCTGTTATGATTGAGTAGGATTTCTTTAAAATGGGAAAAGAGGAAGAAATTAGATAAGTCATTTGACTTAATTACCCCCTAACAAATAGGTTGGTTCTATTTGCTCTTAAGGAATTCCCATCCAGTGTTGGAAGACCAAGTACAAATGAGAAAATTCACAATTCAAAGAAAGACAACATAGGAATTTAGAGGCAGAAGCCAATTCAGACAAGAACTTTGGTAGGTACGTGGATTTAGTTCCTTCTACAAGGCTTCCCAAATGACCACAACCCAAAACATCTGAGTGAGGATGCATCTTATCATCATGGTGACTCTTAAGAGAGACTTAAGGTGATTGGGAGATAACGGCACTGGCTTTTCTTTGATAATCTTGCACAGAAAAGCACTCTGGGTGCGACTGGTAACCATGTTGATTGGAGGAACTGCCCAGTTTGTGGAAGTTTAGAGCACTTGTGCATAATGAAAACCTGGCATCAACTCCCAGTATAAGACTAGATCCCTGTCATTCTGCAAAGAGCACAGTGACTATGAATAATCCTATGACACTCTCTTTTGATTCCCCATATGACTTAGTAATTTTAATCTAATATGCAATTATGCTATGACATGCAAATAATATTAAAATGAAAATGTTAAAAAACACTCATTTTCCATTAATATAATTTAACTTTTTGTTAAACATTTTGTATTGTTATCATCCACAAGCATATATCATATTAATAAAAATAAATGTATGTTCTGGTCATTGATTTTTGTTACTTAACATTATAGATACCCACTTTCCCATGTAAATACTAGTCATAATTCAGTGCATTATATTCCACTGAGTTGGTGTGACATGTTTTATTTACTCAGCTGTCAGATATTTAAGCTGTGATGACTAACATGCTTTTTAAATTTTTATTTATTTATTTGAAAGGGAGAGAGAAAGGGCTATCTATAGAGAGATCTTCCATCAGTTGGTTTACTCCCCAGATGTGCACAACAGCTAGGGCTGGGCCAGAAAGCTGGAGAGAGGAATTCCATAGGGGTCTCTCAAGTGGGTGGTGGGAATCCACATACTGAGCTATCACTTGCTTCCTCTCAGGGTGTACATTAGCATGAAGCTGGAATCTGAAGCAGAGTCAGTACTGCAAGTCAGGCTCTCCAATATGAGATGCAGGTGTTCCAAGAAGTGGCTTAACCACTGTTAACCACTGTGCCGAACATATGCCCTGAGTAACATGCTTTGCAACTTTTTAAAAGAAAGCTATTTTAATTTTTTCATAATAAATTCCTTGGAGACAGATTAAGGCAAATATTATGAATCATTTTGTCTCTCAAAAAAAGCCAAATTTCCATGATACTCACCACATAATTGTATGCAGTTGCATCACAAAGTCACTAATCCTTGATAATATTGGAACTTAGTCTTTCTATAGTGCAATTTGTTTTAGATTTTCGATTGCAAGTGCTGGTGGGTCTTTTAGGTTGTATTGAGGTCGAGGTTATAAGAACTTACTGGATTACAAGTTTACATGCTCAGATAAGCTACTTATTGAATTTGTACTTCTGTTTCTTATCTATAGAACAAGATTATTAATAGTATGGATTAGACCAGATTGTTTTGAGGGTTAAATGAATTACTACATATAAAGCACTCATAATGGTGTCTGGTGCAAAATAATCACTCAATTTGTGTTAAATGATATTATTATTATTTTGTTATTAATGGCAGCACAAGAAGTGATGCCATATTCAGAGAAGTAGAGGACTAAGATTTCTATTTCTTATTAGAAGAATTGATATCTCTAATCATTTGGGGTGTAAATCACTTCTTTATTTCTATTTGTGCTGTTTTAATTATTATTAAGACTATAAGCTAGTGTGGAATTCTGAGTAGGTGCTTTGTCTCCTTTTGTCTCCATTTCCTCATCCCTCATTGCTACAGGGGTGGGGAATGTTTGGCCCAGGGGCTGTGTAAGGTAGGTGAAATCATTTGTTCCAGACCTCCCTAGGCAAACACAGGGTGACTTGAAATTCAATAAATTTCTAGTAGGCTAATTTTTAAACTAATAATTTTGTATGACCTGCGAATGATGTTATAAATATCCATATGGCATTTGGCAGAAAAAAAAATTACCCATCCTTGCAAATGGACATAACATGAAGATTTTGTGAGGATTTCAAAAAATATACACAATTAAATAGAAAAAAATGAATCCTCATAAAGGCTGGTGTAAGAATTAGGTGAGGAGGACCCCCCTCTTTTGTTCAGAAAAGCCTTAATTAGTCCACTAGAGGTGGGCTGCCTGGCTTGAAAAGGGAGGGAAATCACTCTTCATGAGACTGGGAAGGCTTTTGTTACTGAAACAGAGAGAAGAGTGATGGGACTGAGGAGGTAAAAGATGGTAAGGGCTTTGCAGTGACATTCCGTGTCACTTTGTGACATCCCAGTATTCTCCATAAAATCCCTATGCTCAAAATATATGTAGAATGAATTTCTTTTAGGGGAAAGTACTGAGCTTGCTATAGGAGGGTACAAAGACAGCCCCCGAGAAAACTGAGATGCCCGGGGCTGAGTAAAGGTGTATACGGAAACAGATGACACAAGATGAATGGGGTTTCTCTCATTGAGGCTTTGGTCATCCTAAAGTCAGGCAATTAGGGGAATCTTAAGGTACATGGAGGCCCCATTAGCAATAGGACTGTATTGATGGGAAACCTAGGACAGTTCCTGGTGCATAAAAATGTGTTGCTTTATGAGTTTAACAGCATAAACATTCTTACTGTGGTTCAGAGCTGACAACGAATTTTCATACTTTGACTCATTTAACCTTCACCATTGATATTTATATCAATCTGTTATTTTCCTTTTTATTTTCATTATGATTTTCCACTTTGTATATATTTTAAAATTATATGTAATTGAATATGCCAAGTTTTATCTGTTACTTCAAACCTGATAATACCAGTATTCCCTCAAGAAACTGAGAAGCGTTTAGTTGCTTCTTTAATTATATTGAAATTTTACTTAAACATTTTTTTTGGAAAATATAACTCTAGATTTTACATTGATAAACACAAGTACGCATAAATGTAGGAGAGGGAGAAATTACATTTAATGAAGTTCTAAGAAATTTTACATTAGCTAGATAATTTACACATCACTGTGTGTGTGTGTGTGTAACCACAAAGACTATGAAATAGGTTAGAATGTGTCCCTTTTACAGAAAATAAAGCCAACATTTACTGAGCTCTTATGAAGAAGTACAAAGTGCTTAACAGTTCTGTACAGTCATCATCTTCATTTCAATACGAGAAACTGATATGAAAGAAGTGAACTCACACAGCCAAGGTCACAGGGCTAGGAGGATATTTTCACACTGCGCATGTGACTCCAGAGCTACTTGCTTAACTACTACAGAACACAGACATCTTTGTGGTACAGAGGGGGTGAGCCAGTCCCACATGAATTGGGACTCTAGGATGGTACAGTCCAGGTTATTTTTATTGTTTTTTCTTTTACAACTATACTCGACATCAGTTTCCTCACCCCCTCCAGGTTGGATAGTCAAGATGGCAATGCCATTAGCACACAGACATTCTGCTAATTGCACTCTAACCTTTTGAGATACATATATAAACCAATCTATAAGGCAATATGCTCAGAGAAACTGGAGTTGCAGTGAGTACAAATGTGCTTCTCAGTACTATTTCCACTGAAGGGTTTATGTGCCTGATAAAAATTAAATGGCTATGTGATAAATTGACCATGAGATAAAGCAATTTTCAAGGGAATGGTGAGAGGAGGAACAAAAATGATTAAGAAAATGGGACTAACTGGGTGAGAAAAGATTAAAGGAGTTAACTGTGTATAGCTGAGCATGGTGAAGGCAGAGGAGAATGAAAACACCAAAGATACCCAGGCACAAGAAGGTTGAAGGATAACCCCGAGTGGTAGGAGGGCAAGAACAATGTCAGGTGGTCCAGTCAATACTCAAATTTGCAGGAAAAGAAGCAAAACCTCTCCACAGATGCAGTGAACAAGGGAGTGACATTATAACAGGTCATACAATGCACGGTAGGAGCAGCCAAGGGTAGGATGGAAGAAGTGGGGGTCACTGGCTGTTTGGTGATTATTTGGTTGTGCCATGTGACTCCTAACATGCCCCAGTTCTCTTACACAGGGGCCCAAATGTTCTCTTCTCACTGTCCCATCATGCACCCTTTATTTCCTATACTGCAGTGCAATGTTGTTCATCCAGCTCCCGGCCAAACTTAGCCTAGTGTTACCCCTCTTCTTAGATTACCTAGAACCTTTATACAAGGTCCTCTTCCAACTCCTTTCCCTCATTTATTTTTCATAACTCTGCATGGTGACTTTCCTCCTCCATTGTCTCCTTATCTTTTCAACTATTTTCTAGTTTTCAGCCTCAGCTTTAAGATGACTTCCTTAAGGAAGATTTTTCTGACTACCATATTCCAAATCTTTCATATTATCAAAGTAGCCTTCATATCATTTCCATTGCACATACAATTCTATATGTTTAGTGACTTCCTTCACTTTGTTTTAAGTTCCATGAAAGCAGAGCCCACTGCCTATTGATGATATCCCTGCCACATTATGATTAACAGACATTTGCTGAATAACTAAATGAGAATGGATTAATGGTAACTAGAATGAGAGAGGGGATAGCCCTGCTTTCTCCTGTGATCAATCTGTATGAGTTCCAAGGAGAGTGCTGGCTATGTGAGTATGACTCCGAGGATTTCAGCTCAATGCTATGCCATATAAAGAACAGTTGAAGAATGGAGGCTGTTTACCCTGGAAAAGAATGACTATGGAAATATCTATAACTATCTTAAATATCTGATGGACTCTAGGTGTTGAACAAATAAATCGTCATTTTCCCTCTTCCACTGAATCTGCTTATTAATAATTAACTCCTTGCCCCTAAAATAAAATTGAAGATAAATAATTCCACAAATAAACAGTTAAACGTTCTACACATATTTTACAGTATAATACAAATAAAAAAGATTCAGACAACTGGGAATATGAATATTACCTTGACTTTGAGGGTTGGTATAAAAATCCTATAAATCCCTATAAAAGCTAATGGCTAATATTCACCTACATTGGACTTCATCAAAAGACAAATTCAGTGACATTTTTCCAGAGTTTTGCTATAAATGTCTTCTATATACTGATCATATTTGATTGTCTGGGCTTTCAATTATTTGTGGATCCCAAGGAGCATCTCCGGGGTCTTCAAGGATCAGTAATTAGTTGAGTAGGTAGGAGTTCTACTTAGGGGGCCATCAATTATGAGAAGGGACTCAATTTAGCCTGAGTTGTACAATAGTTAACTTAGATAAAGTGTAGTAAATCCACATCCTTGTATTTGGACTTCAGATTCTGACTTCCTATGCTCATGCTACACAACAAACCCTTGGCTATAACAAGATTAATGGGCTATTTCTAGATGTCAATAATATTTACCTATCTTCTCACCACACCATTTTCAGTTATCCAAATTTTCCTGACATTTAGATCATACTTTAGCCATCTTTGTCCACAAAGCCTTTCCAGATCTCTCCAACCTAAGGATCTCTCTGAGTCATCTGTGATATCCTCTTTGCCCTAAGTTAGAATAAACTCACCTTGGCATGAAATTAGATAATGCCTGCAGAGTGACTTATCAATAGATTATGTATTTTTATCTTTCTGATAATATTACTTACCAACAAAGGCTGAATGTATACTTTGTTTTCAATATCTAGCATAATGTTATGTGAAAACCAAATGATTGTTGAATGAATCTATAGTGACCTCAATGGAGTTGAAAAATCAAAGCATTTTAATATATTTAAAGTATTTTATCATTTTAAATTTAAATATTTGATTTATTAATAGCCTAACTCATTCCAGAAAAGCTTTGAGGTATACCACAAAAAGAGCCAACACATATTACATCTTCTGGGGAAGAAATAGACTCAAGCCATGAAAGAGAGGGCACCTCAAGATGTACTAGCCATGATGATTAATAATGGAATAAATATTAAAATTGGCCTGAGTTTTTTGGTAATCAAAGAGACATATATTATGTAGCATAATCACCTATACTTCCTTATGATTTTCCTTATATAAATTCTAATGGGAATATATCTATTGAGATATTACATAAGGGGTCATTAGGTATGACAATGAATAATGTTTTTTACATTTTACAACATAAATGACTTTCATATGGGATATTTTTTATGATGTTTGCCAAAGACTGAAGATATGCCTAGAATTAAGACTACTTATAAATTCAAATCCATGATGCAACACTTTGATAGGCTACCTACGTATCTTTTTTTTTTTTTTTCAGTTGGGCTTTTGAGATAGACAGCTTTTCAATATCATCATCCTTTGTCTTTGGTCTCTTCATTTTATGACTTACAAAGCTTAATTGTTGGGATAATTATCAGCTACTTTCTCTATTCTTAAAAACTTAACTCATTTGATTTGCATTTATTGGTAATAATCAGGCAAATTAATATCAACTCAGTGCTTTAGAGTCTACAGAATACCTTACTATTCATCCATTATTAAATGTGATTCTCACAAGAACATTAAATAAGTGCTATCATTATCTCTGCTTTTTATCTGAGAAAACTGAAGGGATGTGAGATGAGGAAGAGATACCTGAGTCCAATCTGCATGCATAATGTATACATTAACAAGATGGGAGGTGGAGATGATGGTGCGTCCATTCTTTTCCAATCTAATCCATGTTGAAATAGCAGTGCCATCTAGTGGTTATTTTAAACACAAAAGGAATGAGGATGTTCAAGATGGCTCCTGGATAGTGCAATCAACAGTTTATGCTCTTCTGACATACATTGTATGAGCTTAGAGCATTTCCTGCTAGTTTGTAGTTTCTGACCTTTCAGTATAGAGAGTGCACTGCATCTACCTAGAGTCAGTCAAAGCTATTGATCCTGATAAATGGTTTGACCTCAACCAGTGGTTTTGCTCCAGTTATTTAATGCTTAAGAAAGCCAGCAATGCAATTTGAAGGGGTCAAGTGTGCTTGGAAAAGACCATTGGCATGATATTAGAAATAGACTGGCTGAGATGTGCATGTATCAGAGAAAAACATGACATAATTTTGTTTGTTTCCTAAGAAAGGGGTTACTGAAATATCATCCAACAGACAAGATTGACCTCCTAATTTAAAGGTCTTACATTAACTATTTCATAGCTCTCCAATCAATGTTTAAAGCAGTGCATGCTTATCTTTGTTGGTTCATATCATTATCTTTGTCTGGAATAGTCTCTCCTTTCCATCTATGCTCTTCAGCCAACCAGAGTGGCCCCTTCTCCTTTAAGTTTGTACTGATTCTCCCCTTAACTTATCACCATGAGATGTGTTTGTTTTGTTCCAGTCCTTACCACGTCATGTTGTTATCACTCTTAGAACACTTTTTTTTTTTTTGCTCGTGTTTATACAACATTTTGTATATATTCTGCTGTTCTGCATCCTCTACTACATCAAAGACTTTGGGACCATAAGTCTTATTGATTACCCTCTGAAATATATTCCTGAAAACTGGCCCAGTGCCATAGACCTCCAGACTTTTAGTTAGCTGAACCTTGTTCTAGTTTTGCAGCTCCAAATTTAGGGATGAATTTAGACCAGTATTGTCAGCCTGGGAAGGCTGAGGATGATAAATGAGAACTATTTTCAAGGCTGAGGGACAGTGCTATAGTATTTTATGTAGTCATGCTGTACAATGCATAGCCTGAAATTTGATAAACTACACCTAGCAGATATGAGATGACCCCAGAACTGACTAGACTCCTGTTTTAGTGTAATATATTTAAGGCTGATCCTGGGATATGACTGGAGCACAACTGAACTTCCTATAGATTTGATCCTATCTTTGCTCACTGTGTACCAAAGGATCTTGAAATCCTAATACTTGCAACTTTGTATGTCTTCTGCTGATTCTGATGATCCCTCTGCCATTTTTATTGTGCTCTCTTTTTATACCTTAGACAATTCAAGATCAATTGATGAAACCAAGTGATACCTTCAGCTGCTATAAACAAGAGGCTACTATTGCTAATAGTGGATTTTCCCTAAGGATAATATTTGGTCCAAGAAATGAATTTCATAGGGGATTGCTGAATAAATACAGAAATAATTAAACAAACAGATGGATTAGCAACTGATGGTTGAAGGAATGTATGCCGCTAGAGTGTAAGCTGATAATGAATTTTTATTTTCAGTCATTTGTTTATTCAATATACATCTAAAAGGTAGTCCTGGAGCATCAGGTTTTAGAAAGTGTTGGAAGATGATGTGTTGACACATGACTTAAGTATAACAAAGTGGTATAAAGAAAGCTGATTGGGAAGGTGTGTTTATACTCCCACTTCACAGCACACTGTACAGTCACCCAGTAGGTCTTACTTTTGCCAACATCTATACCAGGCAGTTAGTCTGAAGGTGATCTAGGGCACTACAGAAAACCACAGAGGACATACAACAAGCAGTCTTGGTTCTTCTCCCAAGTGAAACACTACTGAAATTTTAGGGTATCAAAGTTCAGCACATTAATAAATCAGATGTGCTTGTGAAAGAGTCTTCAAACATTTCAATGCATATTATAAAAAGTTATGCATGGATTCCAACAAGTTTTAAACCAAAGTAAACTTATATTTTCATTCCATTTCCCCACAAACTTCTTAAACTGCCTTCATATATGCTAAGGTGTGTAGAAGTCTCATTGTGTTCCAGGCACTAGGCATTATTCTTTTTCAAATGTTGTATTTCTATGTCACTGGGATGGATGCTGTGTTGCTCCTTCCAGAACTTTCCTTGAGAACTAAAGGACATATTTCCTAACTGCTAGGAAGGTTGTCTTGCAGATGGGGCTCAGATATCAACCCTCACCAAGAATTGCCTCTACTATGAAGAATTGCTGCCCAAACTCTGCTTCCTTTCAATGTCAGCCTGCATACAATAACTCACTCATTGGGAGGTAATAATAGACAATACCCCAACCCAATTGGGACTACATTGAAGGGAAGTCCTGGTATCAGAGCTCCTCACAGCTAAAGTTCTGTTGTAACCATTTTTCAGTACAACTTGCCTCTTATGCTCTATGTAGCTCTTTTCTGTTCTTCACAATTATTGGTTCTGAGAAGAGCCTTTAGTAACGTTTCCACACACTAATTTCAGTTTTACCATACTTCCCAGGAGAACCCCCAAACATGACATAGCTACTCAAATGTGGACGATTTTGTTAGATCTTATTTATTTATTTATTTATTTATTTTTTGACAGGCAGAGTGGACAGTGAGAGAGGTAGAGACAGAGAGAAAGATCTTCCTTTACCATTGATTCACCCTCCAATGGCCACTATGGCTGGTGCGCTGCGGCCGGCGCACCACGCTGATCCGAAGCCAGGAGCCAGGTGCTTCTCCTGGTCTCCCATGCGGGTGCAGGGCCCAAGGACTTGGGCCATCCTCCACTGTACTCCCTGGCCACAGCAGAGAGCTGGCCTGGAAGAGGGGCAACCGGGACAGAATCCGGCACCCCGACTGGGACTAGAACCCGATGTGCCGGCGCTGCAGGCAGAGGATTAGCCTAGTGAGCTGCGGCGCCAGCTATAGATCATATTTTAAACTCACACTTTATTGACAAGGAAACTGAAGCAAAAAGATGTAAGCAACTTGTTCTAGGTCCTGATGAAAACAAAAAACTGAGCAGGTTTGTAAGAACATTTGACTTTTGACATACCAGGTATAACAAACCAATTAAAGAGTTGGTTATTAAGAAAAGAACTGATCTTATCATATATTTTTCACACCTAAAAAAGAAAAGGCCAATGTGATGTCTTCCCAGGTTTGAACTTCTTTTTCATACTCCCTCCCATCCCAGAATTTCCAACAAGCAATAATTTTGTTTTCTAGCTTTGTTAAATTGTGCAAGAAAGACTATATGAGGGTATATTTAAAAGAATCATGGAAAATGTTATTAAAAGATACATTTATTTTGGTGTAAAGCTTTAAAATTCATGCATTTTTTTCATATTGCACATTTTCTGTGAACTTGTTGAAGACCTGTTGTATTGGAAAATCTCAAACTTAGAAGGTCATGAAGGTTAGTGTCTGGAGTTGAGAAAATGCAAAAGAGCCCAAATGGGAGGAGTGAGTAAGATTCTCTGAAGCTGAAGAGGAGGCTTTGGGACCTTAAAATACTAAGGATTTGATCCTGTTCCACTGAGCTCTTGGGAGTTGTGGGAAGACCTCTGAGATGGTGGTATAGAGAGGCAGGAGGGAGTTCACACTTAACAGTCCTGGTTTTAAGAGCTAGAATAAAATATCCTCATGTTTGGGGTGTGGAGCTACTGGCTTTGGAAAGAATTGGGTTTGGATGGTGAGCATCTCCAAAATAGTACATGGATCAAATACCTCCCCCAGAATACAGCAGTACATAAGCCCAGGTTTCATACAGATCATACAGATGCAACCACTGATGTCTGAGAATGCATTTAGCACTGGTCACGTGGGCAGATGTTGGAGAAGGGTTACTTTAATTTTGAGATCTACAGGACTGTAACATGTCCCACTCTTAAATGCTATAGAAGAAAATGTTTTTTAAAAGATAGATATATGTAGATAGATGACACATTACACTTTTTAATTGGTTACCTTTTGGTGATCCTATTTTCAGTGTCTACACAGAAATACATGTACAGATTTTATCACTTCTCAGCCTTTTGTCTAAGATCAAGTGTAGAAATCCATATTTAGAATTATAGTTAATCTAATAATTGATTTAATTAACATAATATCTACTCTTAATCATTTAAATTAAGTTTTTCTTTTATAAAAAACATTCTGAAAAACACCCTTCAGAATATTTTTGTTTACATCTCATATTGTCTCTTAAGATCCAACTTTTAAAAATGGAATTACTGAATCTTATAGAATATACACTTTGTTGGGGCTTTGGCACACATTCTCAAGTTGGTCTACTGAAAAGCAGATCCAGGGCTAGGGCTGTGGGGTAGTGGGTGTAGCTGATGCCTACAGTGCTGGCAACCCATGTGGGCGCCGGTTTGAGACTCAGCTGCTCCACTTCAGATCTGACTCTCTGCTATTGCCTGGG
Organism: Oryctolagus cuniculus; assembly: GCF_051225735.1. Taxonomy (NCBI): domain Eukaryota; kingdom Metazoa; phylum Chordata; class Mammalia; order Lagomorpha; family Leporidae; genus Oryctolagus; species Oryctolagus cuniculus. Next base: position 71,238,189 of record NC_142867.1, read on the forward strand.
AAAAATAACCCAAGTCCTTGGGCCCCTGAACCTGCCTGGGAGACCCAGAGGAATCTCCTGGCTTCAGATTGGCCTAGCTCTAGCTGTTGGGGCCATTTGGGGAGTGGACCAATGAATGGAAGACCTCTCTCTCTTTCTCTGCCTCTGCTTCTACCTGTCTGTAACTGCCTTTCAAATAATAGCTAAATCTTAAAGAAAACAAAAAACAAAAAAAGAAAATCTGATTCAATTTAAATATCTATCAGCCTAAGATCCCATGGTCCCATCAACATTAGGAATTATTCTTTAGTCACTGCCAATTGTATGTGCAAAATGTGGTATTTAATTGTTCCTAGGTGTCAACATTCATCTTTCTTCAAACACTTTTGATATTTAGAAAGTAACCAGTACTGGCTCTCAAGATTTGGATATTTAAAAGGGTCACATTTTCAGAGACCCAGTGCTTTTTGTAAATGTTTTATTTCCCCTGTCAATGATGAACATCTCTAGTATTCCTCAGGTAAAACAGACATGTTGGATGGAAATGATAAATACAACTAGGTTAGGTAATAGAACTCAGCCTCTCTCTCTTCCTAAATCAAAGCTGCCTTTCTTTGTATGATATTCTTCAAATACAAAGGCAACAAAAGAGAACATGGCAGGATTGATCTTAGAGTGTGGACAGTTCAGAGCACCACAGAAAAACACACATCAAACCCTCTAGACCATAGGGACAGACTCCGCCCTCTACGATAATTGCCATATTTCTCCTTGAGGTCAACAGTCTGCTTCTCCAATAACTGTGCAGACACACTGAGAACTTCTTTTTCCTCACGTGCTCATCCCTGCTGACCTTTCACTTTGAGTCACACTCTATAACAAGTACTGTCTTTTCATGGTTATCTCTTGAAACTTTATATTAAAAAATCAACTCTATGAACTTGATGTGAGTATCTGTATTTATTTGCTAAGGCTGCTGTAACAGGCTACCACAAGCTGAGTGGCTCAAATGGCAGAAGTTTATTGTCTCACAGTTTTGGATTCTACAAGTCCAAGAATGTGGTCTCAGCAGAGTCCACATTCCTCAGGAGGGCTGTTAAGGAAGAATCCATTTCCTGACTCTCCCTTTGCCTCTGGGGTTTGTTGGCAATCTTTGGTGTCCCTGGTCTTATAGAATAATCATCCCATTCTCTTGCTTCTTCCCATGCATGGCTGTGTTCAAACTCTCCTTTTTACAAAAACACTAGTTATCCTGGATTAGGGGCCTAAACTATCCCATCATGTCCTCAGCATAACATTGCTAGCTACATTTGCAATGACTTCCTTTTCAAATAAGTTCACATTCTGAGGTGCTAGGGGTTAGGCTTTCAATACAGGAATTCTGGGGATACACAATTAAATCCAAATGGTATTCCACTTACAGATAGGAAAAAAGAGACTCACATTTTTGACACTTGTGAAGGACACACGGTATATTAAGGGTGTGGAGCCCGGAGGGTATGAAGCATTGCCCTTTCTATCATACCATGAGATCCTGTGGCTTCAAAATCATGGACAACTGATTGGGTGGGCATGAGGCTGAAAAGCCAGGGGGAAACCAAAATGGTAGGAGGCCTTCAGGGCCAAAGTGAGTGATAATCATTTTAAAGAGAGTCAGAAAAGGTTCCTGAGCAAGTGAATGGAATGATTGAAGTGAGGTAACTGTGATGGTTTAGTGTTCACTAGGGTCTACATTTCTCAGAAAGCACCTTAACTCCCCAGCACTCATCATTATGTTTTAGGTGGAAGATATTATTCTAGGTGTAAGGTAACCTGTAACCTGTGTCATAACTAAGGTTAGAGGCAAAGTTCAGGGGAGAACCTGAGACTTCTGATTCCTGGAAAGTTTTCTTTCTCCTCTACTGCATTGCAGCTCTCATTTTCCAACTGTGTGTCCCATAATTCAGTCCTATTCCAACAGGGACTGCTAGGAGTGAACAGAAGACTCCAGAGGTTTGCAGGATGGTGCCCTCATCTCAGACACCAGCAGTAAGTCCCATGTTCCGTGGGTACCTGCTTATCTCTCCAATTTGGCTCAAATTCCAAGGAACCTTTATTATCTCTACTTGTTAATGTCAGTATTTTCTCTAGAATGATCCACAAAACTTTAGAAAATCTCTATTGCAATCTCTGTCTAAATCTATATTGTGTCCCTTCTCCAGTGGTTTATTACAAAAGATATTAACTCAATAATAACCAAGTAAAATGTAGGACAAGGTTGGAGCAGTGCATAGCTTCCACACCACCTACCTCCAACTTTTCCGACCCAGAAAATCTCTGATCCTCTCATTTGAAAGTTTTTATAACCCAATTTCCAGCCCTTCTCCCTTGTCTGGGAAGGAGAAGAACAGGAGGCAGAGAGTTTCCATCCTCTAATCATGTGTTTGGTTTTCTGGTAACAAGCACCCCTACTCGGGCTGTCAAAGGAACCCACATTGAATCATCTTATTCTAGAGACTCAGGCCTGTTTCAAAGGAATTCTTTATAAATAACAAAAGATATTCCTATCACTCAGAAAATCCCAAGGGTTTTAGATAGTCTGTGCCTGAAACCAGGGACAAAGACCAAATACATATTTTCATATCTAAGCAGAGCTAGGCTGATAAAGTTAATTAATGTAGTTTTTTTTTTTTGTATTGTTACAAGCATTTGTTTCTCAAAGTTATTCACCTCTGATATGTAGGCATGTCCCAGTCTGCTTTTTCTGTATGCCATATATTGTTTAATAGCAGTAATAATTAGGTCAACAAAATTCTTCAACAGTCCATATTATAATTAGAAACAATAAGATCATTTTTATCATTGTGACCTGCAATCCAGAGCAACAAACTAGTGACAGCATCATGGAATAAAGATTCTATAATTGATTAAACCACAGTGGCCCTTGGCATGAGCCACACCCATTCTTAAGGGTTGCTACTTGGCTGTTAGTGAGTAAGACAGCTAATAGCAGTGAGATGTCAGAACACTTTCATGATGGAAGAAGTCTGATCATTAAGACCTGCTGGATTACATTGAAAATGGGAGAACTATACCTTTAAAAAAATCTTCTTTTTTTTGACAGGCAGAGTTAGACAGTGAGAGAGAGAGACAGAGAGAAAGGTCTTCCTTCCATTGGTTCACCCCCAAATGGCCACCATGGCCGGCCAGCTGCACTGATCTGAAGCCAAGAGCCAGGCGCCCCGTCCCGGTCTCCCATGTGGGTGCAGGGCCCAAGCACCTGGGCCATCCTCCACTGCCTTCCCGGGCCACAGCAGAGAGCTGGGCTGGAAGAGGGGCAACCAGGACAGATTCTGGTGCCCCAACCAGGACCAGAACCCGGAGTGTCGGCGCTGCAGGCAGAGGACCAGCCAAGTGAGCCACGGCGCCGGCCTAAAGAAAAAATCTTGCCCATAAGAAAGCTTATGGAAGAGACATGGGGAGAAACAGATTTTCATCTTCAATTATCAGAAAGGCAATATATATAGTGAATAGAAGTGAAAGAGACAAATGGCAGCTCTCTGTCAGGCAGAGGTATCCAGGGATGACCTAGGTATATTGTTAAGAATGAGTTACCTGTCCTGGACTCATTGAAGAAGACACTAGGAGAATTTTTCAAAGGAATGTTGTTGAGGGGATCCAAAATAGGTTTTTTATGACATTGGATAGCTCTTTGATTCCTGAGAGTCTGCATTTCTAGTATCCCCTCATCTACTTCCAATTCCAGCTTTATATTAACAACAAAAAACACTCCAGAACATAACAGGCAAACTTCGCCCGTAGTGGTGGGCATTGTGGCACAGCAAGTGGAGCCGCGGCTTGGGATGACCACATTCCATATCAGAGCACCTGGTTGGAGTCCTGACCACTCTGAAATTTAGATCCAGCTTCCTACTCGCACCCTTGGGAGACAGCAGATGAATATCAAGTGCCAGATTCATGTCACCCAATTGGGGCACCTACATGACGTTCCTGACTCCTGATTTTGTCCTGACTCAGACCTGGTTGTTGCAGGCATTTGGGGAATGAACTAGTGAATGGAAGAACTAACTGTGTGTGTGTGTGTGTGTGTGTGTCTGTCTGTCTGTCTTTCACTGTCTCTGTTACTCTAGCTTTCAAATAAATAAGCAAATCTTTTTTTTTTTTTTTAAGCTGTCATAGAAGAAGTCTGTTTGTATTTCATGTGACAGAGACAGGCTCATCCTTTTGAATCTTCTGTCTAGTCTCACTGATCTCTGCGCTCCAGGACAGTGGGTCCCAGAGAATGGTGAGTGTCATTTGCTTGGAATGTGACCTGTACTGAGCAGCTCTGATTCTGTGACCTGTACTGATTCAGCCCTGTACAGGGCTGTGGCCTCCTTGCCTCACTAATCACTAACCACTCTATCATGGAAAAGCTTACGAGAAAAATGAAAAGGGAAATACAAAGTGAAAAAAAATGGTCTTGGGTTCATAACATTTCAACCTCGCTGAAAGGAAAGATGAAAGCTGGTGAAAGGACTCTCCTGGAAAAAGCAGGGGTTACTCCACCTAACAGAATGCAGGCAAGAAGAAGAGACAAGGTACTGGCTTCTTTAGTCTCTGATGCTTCAACTCCAGCTCTGCTTGGTGAAAGAATGGGATGGGTTAGTTTTTTTCTTCCTTATCTGTAAGGACTTTTCATTGAATTCCTTGATACCCTGATGGTTAACAGAATTAATGACCAAATGACCAAGTCCTAACCCTAGGCCTTATGCTAGAGACGAACTAGATGAGATCTTCACTCTCAAGATGATGAATGTAGTCAGAGAAAGAGATGGAGAGCCTATTCAAATGGACAGTAGTGGATCCTAAGCCTGTGCGTGGTGATGGAGCCTGGGGAACACGGCCATGTGTGTGACTTGAGAAAGGGGGTCCTGGAGATGGCTCCTGCTGAATGATGAAGTGAGGAGGAGTCACACTGTGCACAGATATGCTGGGTCATGGAGGCATACACTGATATTCCCACCTCTAGTCTCTCATCCATGGCATCACCTTTCCTTGTCATCCTCTTCTCTCACCTTAACATGAATGATGTGTCTGCATAAGTGTGTATTTTATCGACATATTTGATTGATGAGCAAACTAAGTCTTAGTGGCTTTCAGTGACTTGCCCACAACAATACTGGCATAAGAATTGAGTCTTGAACATCAGTTAGTAAATGTGGGGAGTCTACATCTAAACCACCCATGGGCTATATGCTTGTTTGCGTTTAATTTTCTTCTCAGATATTATCACCCTACCTTCTGCACTCTGAAGGTCATTCTTAACTTCAAAGAATGAAGAAGCATTTCTGTAAATGTGTTAGAGGACTATTTCCAGGACCTTTGAGTGATTTAAAAATGAATAACTGAAGAATCAGCCCAACCTATTCTGCCCTTGTCTTTCTCCACTTTTGAAACAGATGTTACTGAACAGGTCTCAAACCTCACTGCTGCCCAGGTCCCAGTATGCTGTGATGGAGTCCTCCAGCGCTTCAGATCTGCAGTAGCCTCTGCAGCCACACCACTGCTTTTGCCATTTTTTTTGTATTTTTTTTTTTTTTTGTGAGGGGAAGTTATCCTTTGCTCCATAGTCCTTGCCTTTCTAGCCCTCAGTATATTTTCTTTGCTACATCTACCACAATCACACTGGATTGTCTTGCATCTGACACGTGTTGATCATTTATTGAGTTTTTCTATATTGATAACAGAGTCATATGTTTTATAATAAAATTACAGCACAGTTCCAAACTTCTGCATTTGTAATGCATTTAATATTAGCATGTGTTATCTGAGTGGGCACCTCACTCCTCACCTCCCTGCTCTTTGACCAAGAGTGCCTCGAGACTGCCTCTGCCCCTACACTGGATTGTCTTTTCTATTACTTCTGCTTCCATTCTCTGAATACCCTTTCTCTTATTTCTTCTTGTGATCTTGAGGCGTGCCATTTTATTTAAATTCAGTCAACTACAAGTAGTTTTCCTACAATTTTCAGATCATAACAGAAACTTTGGATGGAGATATCAAATGCACTCAGATAAAAAAAAAAAAAAAACAAAAAAAAAACAAACCTGCAGGCTTACCTCAGCCAAACCAGGCCTTTGAGTGAAGCTGTTACATTAAAGGGAAGGCAGGTGCTTCTGGACTCTTTTTTTTTTTTTTTTTTTTTTTTTTTTGACAGGCAGAGTGGACAGTGAGAGAGAGACAGAGAGAAAGGTCTTCCTTTGCCGTTGGTTCACCCTCCAATGGCCGCTGTGGCCAGCGCGCTGCAGCCGGCGCACCACGCTGAACCGATGTCAGGAGCCAGGTACTTATCCTGGTCTCCCATGGGGTGCAGGGCCCAAGCACTTGGGCCATCCTCCACTGCACTCCCTGGCCACAGCAGAGAGCTGGCCTGGAAGAGGGGCAACTGGGACAGAATCTGGCGCCCCGACCGGGACTAGAACCCGGTGTGCCGGCGCTGCAAGGTGGAGGATTAGCCTAGTGAGCCGCGGCGCCAGCTCTTCTGGAATCTTTCTATCATTTTCACTGTTCAGTTGGGCCAGACCTGCCTAGCTCTCAAAACCCTCCCTTGTAGGTAAAGGTTTAGGAATGAGGTAGGTTTGGGGTTTGATCCTGGCTCTACTCTTTCTTAGTTTTTATGATGTATTAAAAGTTAACAGCAGGAAGAAAGGCTGGGTGTTTGGCTCAGTGATTACAATCCTACTTGGGATGCCTGTATTCCATATCAGAGTACGTAGGTTCAATCTTACTGCCACTCCTGATTCAGCTTTCTGCCACTGTACACCTTGTGATACAGCAGGTAATGGCTCACGTAGCTGGGTGCCTGCCACCCAGGTGGGAGACCTTTATAGAAGACCTGGTTCCTGGCTTCATCCTGGCCCAGCCCCATTTGTTACAGTTATTTGGGGAGAAACAAGCAGATGAGAGATCTCTCTCTGCCTATGTCTCTCTCTCTCTCTCTCTCCGCCTTTCAGATAAACAAAAATCAATGAAAAAATTTAAGAAAGGGAATGAGTATGTGTGTATACTCAAACACACATATGCTGCTAGGTTTTATACATCTGAGGGCACTTCAAAACATTATGGAATTGCATACTATCTTTTAATTTTCCATGAACTTTTTGAAATACCCTTATATAAAGCATGAAACAAATGTTTGCTTCTGATTTCTTTTAATCTCTTCCCCCCCACCACACCTCCAAAGCACATATGCACACATGTGCACACACACACATACACACACGGTTATTTCTTGCAGAAATTCCTGGGTACACGGCAGTTACACAGGAAAACATCTGTTCTCGGAGAGGTAGTGAAAGGAGTCAGTTGAGTGGGAATGGTAAAAAAGGCGAACACAAGAGGCCCCTCCAATAATGTAGAACATTTTCTTAACCTAGCGGGGAAACCGGCCTGAGCTAGAAAGCAAGTGCGATAATTAAAGTTACATAGAGAATTTTTTTCATTAGTCTGGAAAGAAAAGGCTCTGCACTATACAGAAGGCCAGGTGGCTGGAGTTCTCTGAGACCAGTCTTGGGAGTATGGTGAAGACAGTTTCCTCCAATAGGCCCTAAGACAGAACTTTTTCTCTGTCCTGTAAAAGTGACAACCAAATGGGAAGAATGTGAGATAAGAAGGCTGGCTGGCTGAACTGTCCATCCAAGAAAGACTTTTCTGGAAGGACCTTGTACAAACTTTCCAATGGGCGTAAGCCCCCCAGACAACTTCCTGCTGCAGAAGCCCCTCCCAGCTGCTTCCCCAGATTTCCCTCTGTACTTTCACTCACTCTGCTCTTTTCAATGAAACTCTTTTGCTTAACTGCCTTTTCAGTTTGTTCATCTGCCTCATACTTCATCGCAGGTAGAACAAGTTCCCGGGGTTCATATCAGCTGCAACAGTGGCAGGGTGGGTTGTTACCCTAAAAAGAATCCTTGAGTTTTTTTTCCTTCATTAATTCTGAATATGGTCACAGACATAGGAGCTTGGCATGAATACCCTTATGTTTTGACTCTTCCTTTCTTTTCCATCTGTCCCACCTTAGGGTGCATAAGTCCAGCAAACATTCACTGAGTACCTGTAACTGGTAACTATGGTGACTGGGAAGATACCATCGAGGGCCTTGCAGTCGACTTGTGCTACTTCATTGTACCTTGTGTTAGGATGTGAATGTTGGAGTCAGGGTTAGACTCTTCTCTTTTGAAGGTTAGGGCAAGAAATGGGATGGTTGGAGCAAAAAAAAAAAAAAAATTACGTGGAAGGAAGAGATCTGGGTCCAGAGTGATTTCTCAGGTGGAGGGTCTCAGGATAAGGAAAAGTGCCCAGATGATTGCCTGCATGCCAGCTCAGGTTGTGGATAGTGATGTATCCAACAAAGGCTAGAAATGGGGCTTAGAACCAGGAAGCTTCTAAACCTGTCACATTTAGTTGTATAACCTTGGCAAGGCAAAATCTCTGAGCAATAATATTTCATAACAACATGAGTATGACACCTGCTAGTCATTAAATGCAGTCAGAATGGATAAATTAAATTTCCTGGAGATATTATAAGGGATAGACAGAGAAGCCAGAGAGTCTCTGACACAGCTTGGGAACTCAATGACATCTACAGGACATCAGAGTGGATGTGTTTTTATTGTATTTGTTCCTTTTTTGTAATCCTTCTGCTTTACCTTCCTGTCTCACTCTGAAATATAAGCTCCTCATGGACAACCCTGTATGCTCATTTATGTTCACAATGCTTGGTGCATAGTAGGTGCTGGGAAAATGTTAGTTAGGCTGGACCAAGGGGGAAGGACCAGAAGTCATTACCTTTAATAACACCACCGTGGGGTGGAAGAAGGTGAGCCAAAACCGGGCCAGCAGAAGCAGCAAGAGAGAGGCAGAAGCTTTGAACACTCCTAATGGAACTCAACAGAAAACAGACTGCTCTAAGAGTTGCTGGTCTGGGAACTCTGTGGCAGCTCAGGCAGCCTCAATCTTCCACCTACCAGGCCTGCTTTTTCCTCCTCTCTGCACATGTCGAATTCCACAAGTTAATGATCCATCTTGGTGGCCTGGTGGCCTGGCCTTTCTTCCTCCAGTGCTCCCTGCTCCTGCTGCCTTCTCCTTGGAGCTCCTGGTCACACTTTATGGAACATAATTACAGCTCAGGTTGACTCTTCTGTTCCCAGAATGCGGAGGTTACTCCTTTAATTGGAGTGAGTTCTTTTAAGTTCCTGCTTATTTTTAATTATGAATGCCTGAAGGGGCCCTGCCACTGTGTACCTTTCAGCTCTGAAGAAAGAAGCAGAGGAGTAATAGCAATCCCTTTTTCATGCAAATTGCTCCATGACAAAGAAATGTGCAGAGAAGATACAGATTCCTGCATTCCTGAGAGGTGACACTGGCCTTTGAAAATGTCCAGCTCTTCATTTAGAAGAGATTTAGATAAAACTGGCTCATTATTTAACAGTTGCAGGCCCAGTAAGCATATCAGTAACTCAACTGCCTTGCCTGTGTTTATGACTCATTTCTGATATTTTGATTGGCAGGATGGGCCTTAAGCAACACTTTAATTTTTAAAATAATTCTGCCTTCAGGAAAGCACATTCTACAGCCTGCCACCTAAGACAAACTCCTTTCACTGAAGAGTTCCAGTAGTTACTCTCCAGGTGTCCCTGTCATTGCTACAGACAGCCATCACTTTTATTCTTGTGTGCCTGCTACAGTGCTATACAAGACAAATATGAGTTTATTATTATATAATAATAATTTAAAGTAATAGCAATTAAAGCTGCATCAAAATATAGGTTGAATATATTTATCCAAAATGCTTGAGGCCAGGAGTGCTTCAGATTCTGGATTTTTCTGGATGGAATATTTGTATAGACATGAGATATCATGAGGATGGGATCCAAGATTAGAGTGAAATACACGCATGTTTCCTACATGCCTTTACATATACCCTGAAGATAAGTTTATATATTCTCAGTGTGCCTGAATTTTGACTACAACCTGTCATGTAGTCAGTTATAGAATTCTCCTCTTGGGACCTCTAATAGGTACTCAAATGGTTTTGAACTTTGGAACATTTCAGATTTTGAACTTGGAAACATTTTCAGATTACCAGATTAGGGATGATCAACCTGTACTTATTTATGATTACCAACCAACACCCATTACACACACCTGCAGAGCACCTAGGTGTGTTCCTTCTAAATCCCCCATTACTGAAATTAAGGCTGACTCAGGGCTCTTTCAGGATGAGGGGAGTCATCTTCTTGTACCTGCTGATTACATGGCCCTTCTGCCTCTGTCTCTGCAGTGAGCTGCCCTGAGATTGGAAGGGTAAGGACAGGGGGAAGGACATTTCAGATTGACTCAGCACCTACCTGTGCCAGGGAGTCTACTAAGTATGTACTCATGGTCTTTGTACCTGAAATGACCTTGTGACAAAAACAAAAAATAAATCAGCCCTGAATTTCAGAGGAGAAAATGGAAGCTCAGAGAATTTAGATAAAAAGAGATCATGGATTTGTAAGTTAATTTTTAAAGATTGTTTATTTATTTGAAAGTCAGAGTTACACAGAGAGAGGAGAGGCAGAGGCAGAGAGAGAGAAAGAGAGAGGTCTTCCATCTGCTGGTTCACTCCCCAGATGGCCGCAAAACAGCCTGAGCTGTGCCGATCCAAAGCCAGGAGCCAGGAGCTTCTTCCAGATCTTCCATGTGGGTGTAGGGGCCCAAGGACTTGGGCCATCTTCTACTGCTTTCCCAGGCCACAGCAGAGAGCTGGACCAGAAGAGGAGCAGCTGGGACTAGAACCAGCACCCATATGGGATGCCGGCACTTCAGGCTAGGGCTTTAACCCACTGCGCCACAGCTCCAGGCCCCAAATCCAGGATCTTGATTTGGGTTCCCCAGAAGCAGACACTGAGGGGTGTATTATTTGGGAGAACTCACCTGTAGTAGTGGGGCAGTGAGATAATTAAGGCAAAACAACTGATAGAGTGGTTATCATTTTACTGGGTTGTCCCATCTGAAAGATATGGAAGCTGAGGTATCATTTACAAGCTTCCCTCAGTGATGGCTTACGAACCCCCCCCCCCCCCCCCCGGGCCCCACCGCCCTGAGAAATGTTACGTTCTTAACCCCTCCCAGTCCTCCAAGTGGCTGGGCAGTGTGGCCTTTTCACTGCTTCAGAGAAAAGTACTCATTGAAAGAAATGCAGACACAGAGATTTGGAGTCAGTGGTTCTCCAAAGGAGACCCAGGGAAGGAGAGACTAACAACACCTGCTAGAGCTAACGAGCTGATATGCTTCAGAAGAGGAATTCAATCCAGACTTGTGTACCTCTGAAGTCTATGGGGATTCTTCTGCAGGATGTTATATCACAGACCAAAGAAAAGCTAAGATTAAATGTAACTGTAGCAATGTTTGTCAGTCTGTATCCTGGATCTATGTTACCCACAATAAAATTGTCCAATATTCAATGTTTAGTCTGAGGTCGTGGCCTGCCAAAGATGGGTGTACCTTCTCATCTCATACCACTCCACATGGCAGGAGAGACTGTGCCATCTCAGGCTCTAGTCAATGTCATACTTAGTACACCACCCTCACCTCACCCCAAGATTCCACCCTTTGCAGAACTAGCGTACCTCTGTGGCAGCTGGGAAAGGGCCCCCAAATGATTAGTGCTGCCTGCAGCCTCAGGAAGTGGTATCTGTCCTCTCATGTTTGGGCCACCGTACCTTCAAGACTTGCTGCAGGGAAGTCTTCTCCTGCACCTACTGTGGTAAACAATGATGCACTTTCCTCCAGGAGCTCATCAGGACCGATGGCAGTAGCTACACCGGCCTCATCTTTTAATGCTGCCCATTGCCAGAGTCTTTCCCGGTCTTCCATCCTCACCCAGGTCTTTCTCTGTGCACCCTGGAGCTCATAGCAGCCCCTCAACTTACTTGCCTCAATCTCAGACTGCTTTCTCAGAGTCCCCATCTTTAGCCTCTTGTCCTACTTGTCAAGCATCTATAGTTGTTGGCCCTGCAACTATCTTTAGTGTGGCTATTTTTTTTTGCTTTAATCCTGTATCAGGGACGGGCTTTGGGGTTACTATATTTTCCTTTTTCCAAAATATTTATTTGCTTTCTCCTTCAAAACCTAAATCTCTAAAAATGTTACCGTTGGGCTTTATCATCCGATTTGACTGAAATAAGAAGCAATCATCTTCTTATTGTTGTCAACTACCTGACTCCTCACTAATTCCCTCATTTGCTGATGGTTTGATCACATGGTTGTGATTTCTTCTTCATCTCTCTGCCAACATTCTTTAAGATTTCAATATTCACTTAAATTATTCATTTAAGATTTTATTCTTTCTGTTCGTTTATTTTTTTCCTCCCTCCTACTGGATCTGAACTAAATGTTTGATCCCCTCCCTCCCTCCACTCAAATGCATATGTTTAAACCCCAACCTCAAATCGCATTTGGAGATGGGGCCTTTGGGAAATAATTAAGGTTAGGTTAGGACCCTCATGATTGGATCAGTAGTCTGCCAAAGAGAAAAAAAGCTACCTCTTCCATCTCTACTTTCCTGCTTACCTCCCATACCCCCCACCGTCTCTTTGCACACACTGAGAAAGTCCATGTGAAAAGCTAGCCACTTGCAAGTCAAGCAGATAGCCCCCTTGAAGCAGTGAGTTAAGCTGCCACCTGCAACACTGGCATTCCATATGAGCACCAGTTGGAGTCCTGGCTGCCCCACTTCCAATCCAGGCCCCTGCTAATGAGCCTGAGAAAGCAGCGAAAGATGGCCCAAGTGCTTGGGTCCCTGCACCCACTGGGGAGACCTGGAGAGAGCTCCAGGCCCAGCTCTGAGCACTGTAGCCATTTGGGTAGTGAATCAGGGATGGAAGCTCTCGCTCTCGCTCTCACTGCCTTTCAAACAAAAAATAAATCTTTAAAAAGAAAAAAAAGCTAGCCCTTAACAGAATCCAACTAGGCTAACATTCTGGTATCAAATTTTCTGCCTCAAGAACTATGAGAAAATAGTTTTATTTATATTTATTTATATTTGTTTATGAGGCAAGCAGTCTGTGGTGCTTTATTGTGGTAGCATGAACTGATTAATAGACCGCTTTAGACACTTACTTGTGTGCTAAGAAAGTAACTTTGCCAACACCAATAACTGGACCCCATTGCCCAACTCTTTCTCCATGGCCTTCATTTACAGCTCTCTTGTACATTCCTACCCTAGACTCCTTAATCTTATAGAAAACCTCTTATTGTGTTCATTTTGTTTGATGCACATTTTTTAAAGATTAGTTTGTTTACTTATTTATTTGAAAAGCTGAAAGAGTGAAGGAGAAGCAGAGGGAATGGAGAGAGAGAGAGAGAGAGAGAGAGAGAGAGAATATGAATCTTGCATCTGCTAATTCACTCCCCAAGTGGCTGGAATGGCCAGGTCTGGGCCAGACCGAAGCCAGGAGTAAGAAATGCCATTCTTCCTCCCATGTGGGTGGCAGGGGCCCATGTACTTGGGCTATCATCCACTGCCTTCCCAGTGCACTATCAGGAAGCTGACCTAGAAGCACAGTAGCTGGGGCTTGAACTGGAGCCCTGAGGTGGGAAGGCAGCACTGTAAGCAGCAGTTAATCGACTGTGCCAAATGTCAGTCCCTTTGTTCTACATTTTGTCCTTTCTTTTTCTCACTTCCCTCTTTACTCCTGGTAGCTCTCATGGCTCAGCAATACAGCCTTTCCTCTGCAAATGGCTCATCCCTTCCCCTCCATTCTGCTTCCCTGGCAGGACTATTGAAATCTGACAATCCCACCAACTCTGTTTCTGTATCTGAGCGACTAAACACTCTGAGATCCACATCGTTTTGTTGACTGACTGGACTCACTTCAAATGCATGATCAGTAATCCCAGTGGGAATTGCGGAATTCCTGGTAATTCCATTCCTCATGTTTAATACCTCTGTCTTCCAGTTCTCTAGGTGAGTATTGCACATTTTGCCTCTTCAAAAATCACTTCCCTGCCCTTGATTTCTATTTTTGACCACTTGAACTGGAACAGGGAGACAACTGAGCTGTCATGCATTCAGCCATCTCTGACACACCCCACAATTCACCTACTACGTGCCTGGCATGGCTCAGGGTACCAGGGGTACAGTGGTGAGCAATCCAAGCCCTACCTCAGAGCTGTGCACCTACCGCAGCATCTGTGCACTCCTCCTCCTCCACATTAGCACCCACACTCTCTGTTCGACTCCTGATAGAAGGATCTGCCCTTCCCTCACTGGGACCAATCCTCCATTATTTATCCCATCCCCTTTCATCTTCTCAGGGATTTTTGCTCCTGCAAGTCAAGTATGGTCTATGTTCCCTATCATCAATCTCTACTTCTTTACTGGGTCATTTCTAATGTTTTACAAACATGCTCCAGTATTATCAATATAAAAAAATAAAACAAGGGCTATGGCAAAGCGGGATGTCAACACTGCAGGTGGCAGCTTAGCTCACTCACTGTACCAAACCCTGGCCCCAATCCTGACAGTTTAGATGAAAAAAAAAAAACACATTGAAAGATGATATATTGGAATCCCCTGGCACATTTCTACATCCCATCAAGGTGGCATGTACCAATGCCATCTCACTAGTCCAAGTGATCAATTTCAGTTCACAACTGATCACACTGATAGGTCTAAGAGTCAAAGGGATCACACAAACAAGACTAGTGTCTGCTAATACTAACTGATAGAATCAAAAAGGGAGAGAATGATCCATCATGGGAAGCGGGATACACAGCAGACTCAGAATGGCAGATGTCCTAAATAGCACTCTGGCCTCAGAATCAGCCCTTAAGGCATGCGGATCTGGCGGAAGAGCCTATGAGAGTATTTTAGGCATGGAAAGCCAAGACACTCTGGCATTAAAAAAAAAAAAAAAAAGGAAGACCTAAATGAAAGATCTCTGCGAGTGAGATCCCAGTGGAAAGAACAGGGCCATCAAGGAAGGAGGTACCTTTCTCTGAAGGGAGGAGAGAACTTCCACTTTGACCATGACCGTGTCGGAATAAGATCGAAGTCAGTGAACTCAAAAGGCTTCCATAGCCTTGGCAACTCATGACTAGAGCCTAGGGTGATTACTGACGCCATAAACAAGAGTGTCAAATTGTTAAGTCAACAACGGGAGTCACTGTGTACTTACTTCTCATTTGGGATCTGTCCTTAATGTGTTGTCCAATGTGAAGTAATGCTATAACTAGTACTGAAACAGTATTTTGCACTTTGTGTTTCTGTGTGGGTGCAAACTGATGAAATCTTTACTTAATATGTACTAAATTGATCTTCTGTACATAAAGATAATTGAAAATGAATCTTGATGTGAATGGAATGGGAGAGGGAGCAGGAGAAGGGAGGGGTATGAGTGGGAGGGAAATTATGGGGGGGAAGCCATTGTAATACATAAATTGTACTTTGGAAATTTATATTTACTAAATAAAAAATTAAAAATTAAAAAAAGAAAGGTGATATAACTTTTTCAAGGCTATATAGCTGTTAAGCTAGCAAACTTGAGACTTAAACCCCTGCAGTCCATTTCCAGAATGTACTCCCTCTCCCCATTTTTTTTCACAAATCTACTTCAATCATTTAAATCCTTGAGAGGTACAACAGCATACAGATTCTGTGCCCAATGGCCTTGGCAGGAAGGTTGCTTCAGAATTTACCACAACTCTGATGCTGTTTCCACCTCCTCACTTTCATACTTGTCTCTTTGCAATCCAAGCTCCAGACAGTGACGGTAACCTTGTGAAACCTCTGCTGGCATTGTCCAGTGCTCGTGGTAACATAGGACATTGTTACCCTGAGCCGCCTGACTGAATTCCCTGCTCTGGGCTCCAGGCACCCTTTCCTTCTTTCATTCTGCCTTAAAACTCCTGCATCAGCTTCCCAACCTGGCCTCCAGGACCTGGCATAAAAGTCACCTCCTTCAGGAGGCCTTCGCTGATCATCCAGTAGAATGGAACCCCAGTTACTTTGCTAAGAATGCCCCTGTTGTATTTGCATCAGTGTTGCTCCTACCACCCCTTTACACTTTCCTCAGGGCAGTTAGTGTTTCACATCCATCATTTTCCTCATTTATATGATTGATGTGCCCACACTCCCCTCCCCCCAAGACTTTATTAAGGCCAGTGTTTGTTCTAGCTCTTCACTATTATTTCTTTTACTTTCGCATTAAATAGTGCCTTACATAGAGACAAAGTAATATTTATTAAAATAAGACAAAGTTGAAAAGAGGGTACACAGATATGAAAATGAATTCCTTTGGACTGTGGGTCAAGAACCTGGTGTGCTAATGCTATTGGGGGATGGCCTCTTCTTAGAAATCAGTCTCCTCAATTGTAAAATCAGATACTTTGTAGACACAACTTCACAGTGGCTGTAGCATGAACATTGGAACTAGAAAGACCTGAGTTTTAAAATTCTGGCTGTCTCCTACTTGGATATACGACTTTGCACAAGCTACTTGAAGCTACCTTTTCTGTCCAGAGAGTTGGGAAAATTAAATAAACGATGTGCAGCCTGAGACATGTGAGCATTTCAAAAATTCAAGTTCTTTTCTCTTTTTCTTTTTCTGCTACAAGCTATAATAAGCAATGTTCCTTGAACTCGGGAGACCCTAGCAGAGGATGTGTAGAAGGAGCGAAGTGTGTGTAAACTTGCAGTGCAGAAATTCATTTTTATTTTGTCCTCCTTTCAAGACATAGGGAGGTACAAAAGGACACTGCCAGCTTTGTTCAGTCCCAGGCTTGAATGTATTAATCTAATGAAAATAAATAAAGAATAAAAAGAACCTCGCCAAATACACACACAGGGCAGGCACATATTATGTGCATTGAGAAGAGAGAGGTTTATGTTACACATTGCAAAGCAGGAGCCAGCTTCCTGGCCCAGCCCAGGTGGTGCTGGGTGAAGGGAGTGCAGAGAGCAAGGGAGAACAGTGACAGCCCCAAGGGTTGCCTCTCTGCTCTTGCAGTCTCCCGGCAGGACAGTGCCTGGGACAACACCTGGATGCTTTCAGAGGACTCTGGTACCTAAGGGAACCCCAATACTTCATAACTGTTGTGAGAGCCCCCATTCACTTCCTTGGAAATGTATACTTAGAGCAGAAAGGGGGCGCATGTGGAGAGAGTCCCAAGGCCTGGCAGCCACACTCAGGTGATGATCTAAGCTCCACAACAAATCTCACAGTAGGTAGCATTTTGCCCTTTGCCATTTGCTGAGTTTCTCCTAGGTGTCAAGCTCTCTGACAGGCACGTCTCATACTTCATCTCCATTGTCACAGTAATCCAGAAGGCATAATTGTGCACTTTGCATGGATGAGGAGATCGAGGTGAAGACAAGTGGAATAACTCCAAGAAGCTCCTCCCAGGGAGTGATAGAGTGAAGACTATGGATTAGGTCTATCCGACTCCAGGACCCCAAACATGAACCGGATTAACCAGACCCACTGGATTCATAGACCCCAAAACAGGGTCTGTACATGTCACTTGTTCTTAAGTTATCTTCAGAAAAAATTACATGGATCCCTGATATGCTACAAACTTTTCCTTTTTACGGTCCTAAATTCTCCTCTAATGCATTGCAATGTTTTTCCTTTCATTGCCAATGTGCATATCCTGCTTCATCCTGTCAAAGCCTAGAGGGGGAGCAGCAGGCAGTGTTTCTTGGTGGGTAAGAGATTAAGGTTTTGGGTTAGACAACCAAAGAGAAATTAGAGGATTGCATGTATAATGTCTATAAAGTGACTGATAAATTGAAGCCTGAAAAAATGTCAGTGGTTAGTAGTAGTGGTGGTAGTGTGGAAGTAGTTACTTAAATTCCACCTCCATCTGGAAAGTACTCTTCTTCTTCTTCTTCTTCTTCTTTTTTTTTTTTTTTTTTTTTTTTTTTTTTTTTTTTTTGGACAGGCAAAGTGGACAGTGAGAGAAACAGAGAGAAAGGTCTTCCTTTGCCATTGGTTCACCCTCCAATGGCCGCCACGGCCGGCGCACTGTGGCCAGCACACTGCGCTGATCCGATGGCAGGATCCAGGTGCTTTTCCTGGTCTCCCATGGGGTGCAGGGCCCAAGCACCTGGGCCATCCTCCACTGCACTCCCAGGCCACAGCAGAGAGCTGGCCTGGAAGAGGGACAACCAGGACAGAATCCGGCGCCCCGACCGGGACTAGAACCCAGTGTGCCGGCGCTGCAGGCGGAGGATTAGCCTAGTGAGCCATGGCGCCGGCCTCTTTTATCTTTTTATGTAGAAGTGAGAGCTTCTTTTAGCATTCTGGGGAAATGTAGCTGGATTCTCTTGGTACTCAGCATTTTCTCCCTTGTTTATGTTTCATCTTTTACTTTCTATAAAAACTGATTTTCTTTAAGGATAGAATCTGCTCTATCTATTTACGTCTCATTGTATCTAGAACATGGGTGTGTACATAGTGTAGGATCAAGGCCCATCTGTGGGAGTAAGCAAGGAAGGAAAGTAAAAAGGAAAGAAAGTGAAGGAGGAAAGGAACCAGGAATGGGGAGAAAAAAAGAATGAAGGAGAAGAGGGAAAATAAATAAGAAAAGGAAAAAAGTTCAGAAAGATGCAGAGCACAAAGACTGAACGTGCCTAAATCCAGTAGAGTTTAGTCAATAACAATAAAAATGAGAATATTCATGATTAAAATTGCTACATTAGAAATGTATTTGTGCTGCTACCACAACAAAACACATTTGTGAATCTGCATTTCATGCCAGATATCATTCTAAACATTTTTCTCCTATTATCTCGAGTAACAGTTATTATTACATAAATTCTGTCAGGAAATGGAGGCATAGAAACTTCAGGATCCTGTCTGGATTTCCATAATTAGTCTAAACAGTGTGAGTCCAGAGTATAGCTCTGTACCTTTATACTCTTTTTTTCTCTATATTTTCATATTCCTCTTCTTTTTTAATTGTTTGGTAAGCTTTTCAAATTTGTTGTTCTTCTGAATACTCACAATAATCTTAAGACTCTGCCATTATTACTGAACTTTGCAGAGTTTAGTGACTTTTATAGATTCTGTAGCCTGTCAGTGTAGAATCATGACTTACAGTCCAGTGAACTTTTTCCATGTGCCTATTTAGGGCGGAATATTCTCAGCATGCAGGGAGTCAATGGCAAAGCAATACAAAGCCATTGGTCTTTGGGTGACAGGCAGTTTATATCTATGCCACAATATTAATCATGGCTATTTATTTTCTTGGCTACTTATTAAATTTGTCTTTCTCCCTAACTAGAGTTACTTGTCAGTTAGGAAATGTGTCCTTTTTCATCTCCATTTCCCTAAGTTATAGCACAATTCTTTGTTCAAGGCTCCACGAATATAAATGAGTAAGTGGAGTTCTTACTGAGTGCCCCTTTATATTGGGTCAGGATGCTCATGCACATTACTGTGGAAAGAAAAATCTCTATGTTGAATTTTGAAAGAAAAAGATAATACAGCTTTCAAAAGGAGGAATCGTATGACCTAATGCAGTGATTTTTTTGAAAATTCCTTCCAAATAAGTTCATATGGATCTTATTTGAATTGACATACATCTAGTTTTACCTATTTCTGTAAGTTACCAGCACTCTTTATTTAGTTGAAGTGAGGTAACAAGAAATGTAGGAAAATGGTCCTGGCAACTCATGCTCGTTTCCTGAACAATGAGTAGGGTGGGATCTTGAGTCATGCTGGTTTCCTGAACAATGAGTACGGTGGGACCTTGGGTTTGCCCACTTCTCTCAGTAGGAAGCTCACCTGGCACTTTCCAACTTGCAACTAGCTCCCAAGTTTCCCTGTTATGTGGCTAATGGCTTTATCAGACAAATCCTCAACACAGCTGGCCCCTGAAACAAGTTGACTGGCTGTCCTCCCACTGAGAAGGTTGATTTCTCACTGCCCTACAAGAAGGAACAGCCACCGGTGGCCTTGTCCTTACCCTGAAATGTAAACTCATGTCATGTCCAGCAGAATGTCCTAGATCTAGTACACTTCCATATGAGACTCATACTGTAGTAAAAGGGAGCCTAAAGTGTCCACCACGTCATCCCTGGAACCTGCAACTATGTTATCTAACAAAGCAAAAGTTTCTCTTCAGGTATGATCAAGGCCTGGAGATACAGAGATTATCATGGATTATTCCTAAGGGTCAAACCTAATCACATGAGTCCTTAAAAATTGGACAACAGTTCCTGGCTGTGGTCAGAAAGATCTGACAACAGAAGAGTCAGCAAAAGGACAACAGGAAAAGAACTGAATCTTCCACTGCTAGCTTTGGAGATGGAAAAAAAAGGGAGCCACCAACGCCCAGGGAATGTAGACATCTACCAGGAACTGGAAAATACAAGGAAATGGACTTTCCATGGAGGCTCCAGAAAGGAACACAATCCTGTTAACATTTGATGTTAGTCTAAGGGGACTTGTATAAGACTTCTGACCTACAGAATCTAAGGTAACAGAGTATTATATTTAAGTTTCCAACTCTGTGATATTTGGCTATGGTAGCAATAGGGAACTGACATAGATTATTTCATCTTGCTGACTTTTGTCTTACAAATTTTCCTGTAATCCATTCACTGTGATAAGAAATTCATCCTGATCCTTCACAAGTAAGAGATGGTGGCCAGGAAAACACTCACCTTGAATGAAAGTTAGTTTACATAAAGGTTCTTCTGGAAACTTTTGCTTTAAGCTTTTATTCACAGTATTTTATGAAAATTCAGTAGTTTTGGTTGTGTGATATGTCCCCATCATATTTTCTGTCCATATACATCAACCCCCAAAAAGTTACATCCTATTGTACTAGTGTAGTCTAGGTTTGAATAAGAGGCATACACAAGAAGTTAGTGCCAGAAAAATGGCAACTGGGTATTGGACAGTGTCAATAATCTAAGAGCAGGCAATATTCAGGTTTGCCAAAAGTCAAGTAGAGATGGGACAATCAAGAACAAGATGAAAACAGGGATTTTGCATTATAAGCAGAGAAGAGAAAAAGCAATGAGACTAGGTATTTGGGAATCCATCCTAATGATGCCACTCTCTGGATGGAGTTGCATTAGGTCATGGTGAGATCTTCATAGTTCAGTGCAATTTTGAGATTATCAGTTGTGCTTTCCTGTGCTGCTGTTCTAAGACTCTGCACCCAACTGTCAATTTTTACTATTTAGCAACCACCAACTTCTTGTTTTACAAAACGAAAAATGGAACCTGTTTGGTGATACTCTTGGGGTTCCAGAAATTGTATTCACACATCTGGTGAGCAGATGGTTAACATGTGAATATCAGTCAGTCCTTGTGCCTTGTCAGAGTTGGGATGTGAATTATGAAGAGAATGCTGGGGTATGTTCTCTCTCTAGGTCATGTATAAATCAATTCCACACTTAGACATACATAAACTTTTTCTCCTTTGAATGTGCCCACAAAGTATATTTATTATGACACACTGAAAGAATGGTTTTGGAGCCAAAACATGCTGTTCAGATTCTAGAACTGGACACTCACAAGATATGTGTCTTTTATCAGATTATCTAATCTCTCTTAACCCTTAGTTTCTCCATCTGGAATGTGAGGTCATTACATAATAAAGTGGCTGTTAAGTGAATGATGATAAGAATTAAATGAAAGATTCAATAACTGGATTGTTACAGTTTTACTATTGAACTTCAAAAATCAGTAGAACATAGATTCAAATAAGAAGCCTGAATATTTCTTGCTTTCAATTGGAGTTGAATATTTCCTTTACCTTTTCTTTTCCTTCCCTCGCTCAACTATCCCCTCATGAGTTTTAAAAAAATAGTGGACTTAGATTGTTTCAACAACTGTAGCATCACCAAAAATAATCTGGTAAATTAGACATTATGAAGAATGAACTGAAGCAGAAAACAGAAAAAGGCCAGAGGCAATGAGAATCATTAAGAGGCTATGATTACTACCATTACCACTGGAATTTCCTAACATGGATAATGACTCTTTTAACTAACTCGTCTTCACAGCTAGATGCCTAAGCATACGGGTCATCATCAGCTTAATCCCTTCTGCCACTGGACACATCTAAGAATACACTGCGTCCTAACGTTGAACTTCTGAAATCTCTCTTAAATCCATTCTCTTGTCTTTACCCTGTTGACTTTCTGTACCTTGTGCACGAAGTTCCTAAGAGCCTCCCCTCTCCTGCTCTTTGTCTCAGTCCTTCGCGCCCAGCTTCCCATTACGTTATAGCCCATGGGACCTTTAGGAAAGCAAGACAAAATCAGGGCCTGCCTCTGTTGGCTTGGTAGCCTCTTATTGCCTTCATAATTAACACCAAACTCTGTAATCTGGTGTATGAATTTCTTTGAGAAGGACCTTGTCTACTTCCACTGTCTTGGGTTTTGCCATTCACCACTTATCCTCACAACTACTCTCTTGGAAGTACCCACTGTTCACCTTACATATTGTGTTTGTATCAACCTCCTCCGTACATGTCTATGTCTCTGCCTTTAATTTGCCTATTCCATTCTGTTTTCTCATTCAGTTTCAGGGGAAAGGCTACCTTTGTGTGATTTCTCTCCCAAGAAGAGTTAGATAGAAATTCTCCTTGTTTGTTTTAACACCTTGTTCATCCCTCCACTGAGAAAGAAATTTTATGAGGCTACTCCAAAAAGTTCATGAAAAAGATATGATAGCATACACAAAAACCCTGAAATCCATGCATAGATTTTCCAAAACGCAGTTTCCATGAACTTTTGAGATTTCACACATTGCATCCCAGTCTTGTAAATGAGTTTAAAGGCAGAAAGAATCTTTTGTGACACTTAAACAGCTGTATATTCTTGATTTCTTCAAGTTCTGACATAATTTCTACTTCGTAGGGCTGCTCTGAGGATTAAATTAAGTACTTTGAATATTGACTGACATTAGTAAAAAAAAGATATTTTTTTCTCACAGTCCCTGGTTTCTTAAATTCCAGTAAGATGTGACCTAGAGTTGATGTCTACCCTTCCTATCCCAGCTGATGAGATCCTTTGCCACCTACCTGCTTTGCACCTGAGGGCTTAGTTCCAGTACCTGCTCTCTTCTAAAGACTTTCCTTCTCTCTTTCCTCTATACTTAAGAAATATTTCCCCCCTGTCTCTCTTTATTACATTTTAAGCCCTAAATTGAAGCTATATTAAGTAGTCTCCTTTATTCATGAAAGCCTTTTTTCCCAAGTGCAGATCCTGTACTATCCGGTATCTATGTCCTCCAAGTAGCCAGTGCTGGCTAAGGTTTGTGGTCAGGGCTTTGGGAAAATGTGTGGATAAAGAACTGAATTCACAGGTTTTCCTTTGTCCTCTGTCCTAATTTTCTTTGAATGCTGACAGTATGAAGGGTCCGTGGCAGTATACTGGCTTCACTGACTACATCTGCCTTCAAACAAATGGCCAATGTTTCATTTCTCTGCTTTGTGATGGAGATAATGGGAGTAACTGATTCTTGAACCATTCACTGCTATGGTCTGGGAAGCAAGGGTCTCAAGAATACCTCAAGAAGAAAGTGTTCTAAAATCAAGAAATTAAAAAAAAAAACACAACTAAAATCAAGATGGGCTGAAATTTTGTTGGCCATAGCAGTAGAGACACTATTCCTAAAGGTCAGAAAGAGCTGACGAAATGTCCTTTTAGAACACAATGATGGTGTGGGGTGTACCAGGGCAAAAAGAGTTGAGATAATTCCTTCCAAGGTAGTAATGACACAGACTTTGGGAAATAATATCACCATTCCCATCATATCTTCCTCCTTGTTATCACCACCTTCCTCTTGTCCTCACAAAGCATTTTATACTTGAACACAAAGTGGTTTTATAGCCTCCATTTCATTTACACTTAACTAAAAACCACTTGAAATAAATACAATGCCCTTTATTTCATAGATCAGCAAGTGGGGCTCAGAAATGTCAGGGGTTGGGGATTAGTAGAGCTGGGCCCTTTCTCAGTAGCTATATCTTGAAGGATGGGGTGGATTTTAGCAGGCATGAATGCCCTCTCATAACTCCCTGTGGATGTAGTATCTGTTTACTTTCCCTGCTTCTGTTTCTGTCTTTCTCTCCTCTTAGGAAGTCATTCACTCTATTCTTATTGCAGAGTTCTCTAGAGCAGTGATCTGGGGAGTGAATGAGCTCTTAAAGGCATGATTTGGATAATGCCTTACACATATCAAACTACAATTCAATCTTAATCATCATGGTATCTTCATGATTCCTGATTTGCTCCCAAATGCTCAGCAAATGAGTAGACAATATGCTAATGCTTTAATGATTTTTATATCTCTTTTTCAATTTGCCAAGTGGAAACTTTTTAAACCAACCAACTTATATAACAATTCTATATTTTTTTTTTCTCAGAAAAGTGAGCAGAGAGGAATGAGAGGGTAAATGGGAAAATTGCTAAATCATCCAGGTATTATTAAGCAGTCAGCATGCTAATCCTGAGGATTATTCGTGTATCTAGTTACATCCTCTGTGCGTGTGGCTGTGTATGAAGATTTGGATAAATGCAGACAGAAGCAAATACATGTGCACCAACAAGGCAGGCCCTGACCTCTCGCAAACTCTGCAATGCTAAATAATCCTTTAAATAAGACAGGAATGCAAGAGTGAAAAAAATTACTTTCATTTAGGCTTTCAAAATTAAGCATTTACTAGAGAGAATGCATCTGCCTCCCCAACCCCCAATTCATGTTCTGAGATATTAGCGTATAAAATAATGAACCGTGGTTGGAAGCAACTGTGTTATTTACTGCCTTGATGAAGTAAAGGCATGCAAGATTTGCTTCCTCTCCCTTTTCTTCCATTATTTTCTCTTACATTCCTCGTCTTTTCATCCCTGGCTGACATCTTCCCTCTATCTGGAGAATTTGTGTTGTCTCTGTGTTCACATGTTGGGGTTGCCATTACAAAATGCCATTGATTGGGAGGCTTACACAGTAGATGCTAACTTTCTATTCTGGAAGCTAAAAGTCCGAGGTGAAAGTCTTGGCAGGGTTGGTTTTCATGAGGTCCCTCTTGTTGGCTTGAGGGTGGGTGCCAGCATGCTGCGCACTCTCAGGGTTCTTTCTCTGTGACTATGCATCCCTGGTCAATCCTTGTGTGTCCTCACTCTTCCCCTCAGAGGTACAGTTAGATTGGATTGGCGCTCACTCCACAGTCGCCATTTTAGCTTCATTTCCTCTCTAAATACAGTCATGTTCAGACATACTGGCAGTCAGAGCTTCTACATAGGAACTCTGAGAGAATTCAACTCAGCCAGTGACAAACACCTAGACCAGTGCCCAGAATTTACAAGTTCACACAATTTTCTTTCTTATTGCTCTTCCTACTCTTTTCATTCTTTCCCCAGTTTCCCAAGACTTTCTTCTCAGTTTTTATTATATAAGATATTCCCAGAAAGATTTTTAGTTTAGTTTCATGTCTTTTCTTCATAGTATAGCTTTTTTGTTTGTTTTGTTTTGTTTTTGTTTGTTTGTTTGTTTTGACAGGCAAAGTTAGACAGTGAGAGAAACAGAGAGAAAGGTCTTCCTTTTCCATTGGTTCACCCCTCAAATGGCCGCTACAGAAGGTGCATGGCGCCAATCCGAAGCCAAGAGCCAGGTACTTCTCGTGGTCTCTCATGAGGGTGCAGGGCCCAAGCACCTGGGCCATCCTCCACTGCCTTCCCAGGCCACAGCAGAGAGCTGGACTGGAAGAGGAGCAACCGGGACAGAATCCAGTGCCCTAACCGGGACTAGAACCCGGGGTGCCGGTCCCACAGGTGGAGGATTAGTCTAGTGAGCTACAGCGCCGGCCCATAGTATAGCTTTTTAAAATATAATCAAAACATCCCTAAAATTTATTTTCATTTCAATGCGGAAAGAATGAGAGACACAAAGAGAGTGAGAGTGAGAGTGAGAGAGTGAGAGAGAGAGCGATATTCACTGGTTCACTCTCCAAACACCTGCAACAGTCCTGGCAGTGCTGGGTTGCAGTCTGCTGTCAGAGTAAGCAGTAGCAGGGAGCTAGAATCAGAAGCATAGCCAGGACTGGAAGCCAGGCACTCTGATATGGACTCTGCAGTGACTTTAACCACTCCACTCACTCCACCGAATGCCTGTCCCATGGTACAGCTTTTATCACACTTTTTTTTTTTTTCTATCCAGTGCCTGGGAGAATTTACAAAAAGTAGGTTTGAATTAATGATTTCTAGTAAGCATAATCATAACATGACTTCTTACCATCAACAGTGCTACTGCTATACTACAACTACCATAACTATCATTACTGATCTTCCTTCTTCTCATCTCCCTCTCCTTCCTCCAGCATTTAGATACCTCTGCGAGATGTCCGCAGAGTAGTACAACAATGCCTGGCTGCTGTAGCCAAAAATCTCAGCGACATCTCTATAAAATAAATGAATGAAACAAATACCAAGGGACAATCAGTATCCTTCCATTTTCTCATTTCTCCTTTGCTCTCGATTGCTTTAAGAAAGGGCTATTTTCTTTGGCTTCTGGGCCCCACGGAGGGACTGGCCAGCTTGGAGATGTTAAGTTATTTTCAAGAGCTCTGCCCATTTTCCTATGCAGGGCTCTCCAAGACAATTACCCACTGCATTCAGAAGCACAGCAGCACGCTTCAGCAGCTGGCGAGCTCTGCACTTTGTGACCCCAGTGGTCTTGATTAACTTGGCAAGGACTTGGCCACCCCACCAGCGGTCCCCACCACAAACCTCAGGGCTGCGTTCCTTTCATTATCTGCCTCCTTTCTGTGGAGCCTGAACTGAGTCAGACCTTTTGTGGTTCACCTCTCCGAATGCAAGGGGAGTCTGTTTTCCTTGGAATCACAATCGAGTCTTCACCTTAGTGAGCTTTTTCCCTTGCGTGGAAGAGAAAGGCTGACTATGGGTTCCTTTCAGCCTCACTCCTCTCCCTCTCTTTCCCACTCCTTCCCTTTCCTTTTCTCTCTGCATTTTTGTCCTTTTTTCCTTCATTTCTTTTTCTTGCTACTTGCTTTCCATTCTCATAGTTATTTCCTGATTATTCTGATAGTTCTTTTATGATTATTTTTGTCTTTTTCCTCTTTCACTACAATAATTGTCTAAAGTTTAACTTAATACAAATATTCTAAGATAGGTATGACACATGCCTCTATCTATACTTACATAAAGGGAGACCTCTGTACTTGCTGTTCATGTTTATACTTGTATGTGTATATATGGGGAGCTGAAACAGTGGGAAGTAGTAACTTCAGTACACATAATGAACAGAATTTGAAATTCCTTACTGGTTACCTTAATTATACAGTTTATATATAAATGTAAATATGTGTAATAGTATTGTATTTATTTGGTTGATTCCTCATCCATCACCTCAAATACCTGAGGACAAAGCTCATATTTTTTCAATTGACCTATTAATATTGTGGATTGAATGAGTGGAATTCCTACTACATAGCGATCCCTGCCTTGCAGGAATGAGCCTCATTGGGCTGGGATGTATAAGTCTGTAACAACCGACTTCCTAGAGTAAATACTTGTATTTTGGCTAATTTCTACCTTAGTAAGATGATTTTATTGAACTTGGAGGTGGGAAGAGATGCATATAAGCTCTACCAACCAGTGTCAGCCACCACAAGACAGAGTTACTGTAGATCTTTTTATAATATATATTATTAATATAAAAAGAACATCTTTCATGTATTTCATAGGTACAGTTCTGAAAAGATAACCAGACTTCCATCCATTTCCCTCTCCCTGCCTCAATCCCCCTCTTTCCTTCTTTACTTTTTTTTTTTTGATTTTTACCAAGACATACTTTTAATCCACTCTAAAATCATAGGCTTAACTCACCACTACTCATAGTATTCGACAAGTCTGAAGACCATAGTTCCACAGGAGTATAAACAAGTGCTAAAAATAATAATCAAGCCGGCGCCGTGGCTCACTAGGCTAATCCTCCACCTTGCGGCGCTGGCACACCGGGTTCTAGTCCCGGTCGGGGTGCCAGATTCTGTCCTGGTTGTCCCTCTTCCAGGCCAGCTCTCTGCTGTGGCCAGGGAGTGCAGTAGAGGATGGCCCAAGTACTTGGGCCCTGCACCCCATGGGAGACCAGGAGAAGTACCTGGCTCCTGCCATCGGATCAGCACGGTACGCTGGCCATGGCGGCCATTGGAGGGTGAGCCAACGGCAAAGAAAGACCTTTCTCTCTGTCTCTCTCTCACTGTCCACTCTGCCTGTCAAAAATAAAAAAAAATAATAATCAAAACACAAGATGTCCATTTAATTCCTATTTTTTTTGTATTCTATATTAACTTCTACATATCAAAGAAAACGTATGATATTTGTCTTTTTGGGACTGGCTTATTTCACTAACAGTGGTTTCCAGTTGCATCCATTTTACTGCAAAAGACAGGAGTTCATTCTTTTTATATGAATGAATGTTATTCCATTGTATATATATGCTACTCTTTCCAGTCATCAGGTGATGGACATAGGTCTTTAGTGACTATCAATTTGTCAATTGGTTAGGCTTTGTAGTTCTATGGTGTCAATTTTGGTAACACATTTTCTTAGAAAAATGACTCACTTTATCCAGATTTTTAAATTTGTCATTTACTCTTACAGCATACTTTTTAAGAGTCTTATTTTTATAAAATCTGATACTCTGTTTACCCTTTGCATTTAAAATATTATATGCTTGTACTCTCTGTCTTCTTATTTATCAGGTTGACTAATTTCTATAATTTTGGATTGTTTGCATGCTTTTCGAAGAAGCAAATTCATAGATTTTATTTTGTTCTGTTTTCTTTTTTTTCTTTTTTTTTTTTTTTTTGACAGGCAGAGTGGACAGTGAGAGAGAGAGACAGAGAGAAAGGTCTTCCTTTGCCGTTGGTTCACCCTCCAATGGCCACCGCTGCAGCCGGCGCACCGCGCTGATCCGATGGCAGGAGCCAGGATCCAGGTGCTTTTCCTGGTCTCCCATGGGGTGCAGGGCCCAAGCACCTGGGCCATCCTCCACTGCACTCCCTGGCCATAGCAGAGAGCTGGCCTGGAAGAGGGGCGACCGGGACAGAATCCGGCGCCCCGACCGGGACTAGAACCCGGTGTGCCGGCGCCGCTAGGTGGAGGATTAGCCTATTGAGCCACGGCGCCGGCCTTGTTCTGTTTTCTAATACATAACATCTGACAATCTTTATAAATTACTTTTTAATTTATCTCAATTTATTTTTATAAAGTATAAGGATTTGGGCCAGTGACACAGCTCACTTTGCTAATCCTCCCCCTGCAGCGCCGGCACCTCGGGTTCTAGTCCTGATTGGGGCACCGGATTCTGTCCTGGTTGCTCCTTTTCCATTACAGCTCTCTGATGTGGCCCAAGAAGGCAGTGGAGGATGGCCCAAGTGCTTGGGCCCTGCACCCATATGGGAGACCAGGAGGAGGCACCTGGCTCTTGGCTTTGGATCGGTGCAGCATGCCGGCCGCAGCAGCCATTTGGGGGGTGAACCAATGGAAGGAAGACCTTTTTCTCTGTCTCTCTCTCTCTCACTAACTCTGCCTGTTTAAAAAAATAGTATAAGGCTTTGAGAGTATTCAATAAGCAAATAGAATTTAATATTATTATGTAAATGTATTTGCCCAATAAAATACACACAGTACCTTGGTTTCAGATTTTACACTAACAATTTTCATAAAAATTTGAACTTGGTTTATAAGTGATTGAAAATACTGTAGATAGGAGAAGGCTTTTAGCCTATTAAAGATGTCCATATCCCACATTGGAAAATCTATCTCTCTGATTTGCTCAGCCTATAAATTGGATGAAAAAATTTAAAGACAGATATCATTTAGATATTTCCTCGGGTTAATCCATGCCAGTATCCATTACTTCCACCCACAGTACCAGTATGCCCACTGAGTCCCCTATGGTTTCCAACTCCCATATTTCTAACTTGTGCCCCTATAAGAGACAGACTGTCTATAAATATCCTTCTGATTCATTATGGGCTGCCTCCAAGTCATCCTGTGGAATAAAATATGTAACTTCCTATGGTTGTGACCTGAGTTGCCTGTGATGGCTTATATGAAGACTAAACTTCTTTAATTTTTTTTCCCTGAGATGCAGCAAGTTTAATAATTTGGATTTGTCTAAGAGCTGTACTTGCAGATAATTTGAAGAATTGGGTTAATGGCTTTTAGAACATATGGCCAATACAGAGGGTTGCATTAAACATCTGATGTTTGCACTACTTGCTTTTTGAGCAACATATGTGAAAGGTAACATTGCATCAACCCAGAACAGGCAGTTGTTGGGAGCTGCTTAATATGGTCCACTGTTCAGAGGGACAGGAACAAGTTAAAATAGGTTAAGGCAGAAGATAAAGATAGAAAAGGCTTCTAGTTGAACGCTATGTGTCACATCTGACTTCTACGCGCTCATTGAGTGCTTAACTATCTCAACAAGTTGGGTATCACTTCAAAATGGAGACTTAAAAAAGCAAAATATTTTGCTCAAAGTATTATGGCCAAAAATGTGAAGGACTAAGGTTTAGTTTGTCTGACTAAAGAATCTGTACATTTTTCCAGGGTCTACTTGCCCTTTTTAGTTTAGGATAGTTCTAGGTTATTTGTGAGATTTTACACATGGAGTGTTCATGTTAGGAGTTCTAAGAATATCCTGATTCATGTAGTATTCAAAGTGCTTGGAAATATCTTTGAGCCTGGATAGGTAGCATTCAGTGTTTGCTGCTCACTGCATGTGAGTTGTTTTGTTCTGCATTATCTCTTTTATGAGTAGTTACACTACCAGTAGATGCCACCTATAAACTGCTCCACTCAATCTCAGCCTTTTATATGTTTGCAGCTTCAGTTATTATGGTTGCATAGGTTGAAAATCTATTCAAGGTCTCCCACTTCTACCCAAAGTGTCTGAAGTCCATCTGCCAATACTTTGGATATGGTTCTCTGACCTCTCGCTAGGCCTGAATATATGCTCAGATTCTCTCTTTGGGTAATTAAAGTTTCCCTATGCCAGCCCATACTAGGTTATATCCAATCAGAGCACTAAAAGCTTTCATGGAAAATTTTGGGCAGGATCTTACTGCCTCTTTGTTTTATAACCCTCTGCACCCCACAAAGAGCCAATAAACAGTGAAATCATCCTTATAGGCAGTCTTGTTTTGGACTAAGCTCATGCCCTGGGCCCCAAAAGACCAGATTAAAAATCAAAATGGAGTTACTCATGCCCAAATTCCAGTTCACCAATCTGAAACTAAATTGTTTATCTGACTTTCTGATTAATAATACCTAGAGAAATAACCAGATAACCATGGAATTTCCCAGTACAATCAAGTTTCATTTGGCATGACAACAAAGTCCACTCTGCTCTAATACTTACTAAATAAACGTATCCTGATGTTAACCAATCAGTTTTTTATTCTTCTGTCTCACTGTCCCTACCATATAAGAAAAGAACTTTGAAATGACCAATCTGCTTTTCATTTTTTTCTTTGTTCTCTTTCTGTTTATTAAACCAATCCTTCTGCTCAGCTCATTGGAACACCTTTTATTTTTTAGAGTGAAGTGTTGCCTGATTTAGAATAAAAATTAAGCTAGTTAAGACCTTTCAACTAAGTTGTTATAATGCTGTATTTTTACAAAATTGACAAATGAGAAACTCAAGGAAGAAAGAAAGTGCAAAGGAAAGGTAAGAGGAAGGGAGGAAGGAAAGGAGGGAGAAAGGATCTTCATAGCTCCTTTAGGAATTCAGTAGCCAAAATCTCCCGGGGCTT